>NC_053397.1:131175638-131406420 GCF_905171765.1 Bufo bufo | reverse complement strand
GTTTGTGGGAGTGATTGCAGGTGGCTGAGAGTGGATTGCAGCAGAGATCATTGAACGTTAAGTGTTTGTATTCTTGTACTTGGATTTAAAATCGCTTTTTTTTTTTTTTTTCTCTGCTTAATTAAGGCGAGTGCCCGGGGCAACCAGGTGCTATAAATTGAGCCACTTATACTCTTCAGAGCCTGCTCTTTCTGAGGCTTGCTCTACTAAGTGGCTTCTTATTAAGTGGAGTTAAAAAATAAGGAGTTCTAGAGCTGTGTGTGGTTTTGTGGGAGTGATTGCAGGTGGCTGAGAGTGGATTGCAGCAGAGATCATTGAAAGTTAAGTGTTTGTATTCTTGTACTTGGATTTAAAATCGCTTTTTTTTTTTTTTTTTTCTCTGCTTAATTAAGGCGAGTGCCCGGGGCAACCAGGTGCTATAAATTGAGCCACTTATACTCTTCAGAGCCTGCTCTTTCTGAGGCTTGCTCTACTAAGTGGCTTCTTATTAAGTGGAGTTAAAAAATAAGGAGTTCTAGAGCTGTGTGTGGTTTTGTGGGAGTGATTGCAGGTGGCTGAGAGTGGATTGCAGCAGAGATCATTGAAAGTTAAGTGTTTGTATTCTTGTACTTGGATTTAAAATCGCTTTTTTTTTTTTCTCTGCTTAATTAAGGCGAGTGCCCGGGGCAACCAGGTGCTATAAATTGAGCCACTTATACTCTTCAGAGCCTGCTCTTTCTGAGGCTTGCTCTACTAAGTGGCTTCTTATTAAGTGGAGTTAAAAAATAAGGAGTTCTAGAGCTGTGTGTGGTTTTGTGGGAGTGATTGCAGGTGGCTGATAGTGGATTGCAGCAGAGATCATTGAAAGTTAAGTGTTTGTATTCTTGTACTTGGATTTAAAATCGCTTTTTTTTTTTTTTTTCTCTGCTTAATTAAGGCGAGTGCCCGGGGCAACCAGGTGCTATAAATTGAGCCACTTATACTCTTCAGAGCCTGCTCTTTCTGAGGCTTGCTCTACTAAGTGGCTTCTTATTAAGTGGAGTTAAAAAATAAGGAGTTCTAGAGCTGTGTGTGGTTTTGTGGGAGTGATTGCAGGTGGCTGAGAGTGGATTGCAGCAGAGATCATTGAAAGTTAAGTGTTTGTATTCTTGTACTTGGATTTAAAATCGCTTTTTTTTTTTTTTCTCTGCTTAATTAAGGCGAGTGCCCGGGGCAACCAGGTGCTATAAATTGAGCCACTTATACTCTTCAGAGCCTGCTCTTTCTGAGGCTTGCTCTACTAAGTGGCTTCTTATTAAGTGGAGTTAAAAAATAAGGAGTTCTAGAGCTGTGTGTGGTTTTGTGGGAGTGATTGCAGGTGGCTGAGAGTGGATTGCAGCAGAGATCATTGAAAGTTAAGTGTTTGTATTCTTGTACTTGGATTTAAAATCGCTTTTTTTTTTTTTTTTTCTCTGCTTAATTAAGGCGAGTGCCCGGGGCAACCAGGTGCTATAAATTGAGCCACTTATACTCTTCAGAGCCTGCTCTTTCTGAGGCTTGCTCTACTAAGTGGCTTCTTATTAAGTGGAGTTAAAAAATAAGGAGTTCTAGAGCTGTGTGTGGTTTTGTGGGAGTGATTGCAGGTGGCTGAGAGTGGATTGCAGCAGAGATCATTGAAAGTTAAGTGTTTGTATTCTTGTACTTGGATTTAAAATCGCTTTTTTTTTTTTTTTTCTCTGCTTAATTAAGGCGAGTGCCCGGGGCAACCAGGTGCTATAAATTGAGCCACTTATACTCTTCAGAGCCTGCTCTTTCTGAGGCTTGCTCTACTAAGTGGCTTCTTATTAAGTGGAGTTAAAAAATAAGGAGTTCTAGAGCTGTGTGTGGTTTTGTGGGAGTGATTGCAGGTGGCTGAGAGTGGATTGCAGCAGAGATCATTGAAAGTTAAGTGTTTGTATTCTTGTACTTGGATTTAAAATCGCTTTTTTTTTTTCTCTGCTTAATTAAGGCGAGTGCCCGGGGAAACCAGGTGCTATAAATTGAGCCACTTATACTCTTCAGAGCCTGCTCTTTCTGAGGCTTGCTCTACTAAGTGGCTTCTTATTAAGTGGAGTTAAAAAATAAGGAGTTCTAGAGCTGTGTGTGGTCTTGTGGGAGTGATTGCAGGTGGCTGATAGTGGATTGCAGCAGAGATCATTGAAAGTTAAGTGTTTGTATTCTTGTACTTGGATTTAAAATCGCTTTTTTTTTTTTTTCTCTCTGCTTAACCACCTCCGGACCGCCTAACGCAGGATTGCGTTCCGGAGGTGGCAGCGCTGCGCAGAGTCACGCATATACGCGTCATCTCGCGAGACGCGAGATTTCGCTCAAAGCCGGCCCGCGCATGCGCATCGCGGGTCGGCAAAATTAAAAGAAGTATTTCGTCACCAGCCTGCCAGCAACGATCATTGGCTGGCAGGCTGGCGATTTTCAAAAATCCAATCCAAAGTCATATAACAGATCATATTAGTAAATATGATCTGTTATATGGCTTGTCTGCTCCTGTGCTGGTCCTTTTCGTCTGTTGGATCCAGCACAGGAGCAGACTGAACTGTGAGTAGCACCAACACTACACCTTAGCCCCAGATCACCCACCTGCACCCCAATTAACCCTTTGATCACCCCTTTGATCGCCCCTGTCAATCACTAGTGAAAGGAAAAAAAGTGATCAGTGTAAACTGTCACTTTTTTTTTTTCACTGGTATTGGCTGTTAGGTTTTAGGGATAGTTTAGGCCCTTTGGTTAGGTAGTTAGCGTCAGTTAGCACCCACCCCACCGCACCGCAGTCACTTTTATTCGCTGTTTAGCGTATCGCTAATCAGCATTTGTACTTTTATAGTATCTGTAAGTGATCAAAACTGATCACGGTCAGATCTATAATAGTATTAGTGTCACCTTAGCTCGCCCTCCACCCAAAACGCAGTGTTTGCCCGATCAGGCCTGATCGGTCGCCCACACGTGCGTTCACTTACGCCCGCCCCACCGCAGTGACAAAAAATATATATTTTTTGATCACTGCACATTCATTTTACACGCACTGCGGCGATAAAAAAATCAGTTTTGATATTTTTTATCAACCGCAGCGGCCTCCGGTACTTCGCTAGCCTCCCCTTTGTAAGACAGGTTTGCTTTTTTTCTTGGGTAGTCTCAGGGAATACCCCTAAATTTAGTAGTCCAAAATGTCAAACAGGGGGTATTCTTCTGAAGAGGCCTACAGGATTCTGACCCAGTCGGATGAGGAGTGGGAACCCTCATCTGACGAATCTAGCGGGTCAGAATATGAACCTGTGGAAAGCAGTGGCTCTCTGACCCAAAGTTCGGACGAGGAGGTGGAGGTCCCTGGCAGCACCAGGCGTACCCGGCCCCATGTCGCTAGACCACAGGTTACGCAGGATCCGCTTCAAGAGCAGCAGAGTGGGGCTGTCGCTGCCGGATCACGTGGTGAGGCATACACCAGCAGCGCAGCCCTTCCTGGACCTAGTACCAGCACTGCCGTACAACATGGTGAAGTAGCGAGCACCAGAAGGGCAGTTGAAGCTGGTACGGTGGCACGTGCAATAGTTACCCCGTCGCAGCCACCGCAAAGACGGGCCCGTAGAGCCCCTAGAGTCCCTGAGGTGCTGGCAAATCCTGATTGGCAGTCACCAACTTCAGCCGCACCAGTAGTTCCCCCTTTCACCGCCCAGTCTGGAGTTCGGGTTGAGACGGCTCAAATCGGTTCGGCCCTGGGATTTTTTGAGCTGTTCTTGACTGCGGAGCTCTTGGACTTAGTCGTGGCAGAGACCAACCAGTATGCCACACAATTTATAACCGCTAACCCGGGAAGCTATTATGCCCAGCCTTTCCGGTGGAAACCAGTCCAAGTTTCCGAAATTAAAATTTTTTTGGGCCTTCTCCTCAACATGGGCCTGACAAAAAAGCATGAATTGCGGTCATATTGGTCAACGCACCCAATTCATCACATGCCCATGTTCTCTGCTGCTATGTCCAGGACACGATTTGAGACCATCCTACGTTTTCTGCATTTTAGCGACAATACCACCTCCCGTCCCAGAGGCCACCCTGCTTTTGACCGGCTCCACAAAATTCGGCCCCTCATAGACCATTTCAACCTGAAATTTGCAGATTTGTATACCCCTGAGCAAAACATCTGCGTAGACGAGTCCCTAATACATTTTACCGGGCGCCTTGGCTTCAAACAATACATCCCAAGCAAGCGTGCCCGGTATGGGGTCAAATTGTATAAGCTCTGTGAAAGGGCCACAGGCTATACCCACAAATTTCGGATCTATGAGGGAAAAGATCAGACCCTGGAGCCGGTCGGTTGCCCTGACTACCTGGGGAGCAGTGGGAAGACAGTCTGGGACTTGGTGTCACCCTTATTCGGCAAGGGGTACCATCTTTATGTGGACAATTTCTACACAAGTGTGGCCCTCTTTAGGCATTTGTTTCTAGAACGGATTTGCGCCTGTGGCACCGCGCGAACTAGTCGCGTGGGCTTCCCCCAACGGCTTGTAACCACCCGTCTTGCAAGGGGGCAGAGGGCTGCCTTGTGTAACGAAGAACTGCTCGCGGTGAAATGGAGAGACAAGCGTGACGTTTACATGCTCTCCTCCATTCACGCAGACACGACAATCCAAATTGAGCGAGCAACCCGTGTCATTGAAAAGCCCCTCTGTGTCCACGACTATAATGCGCTCATGGGAGGGGTGGACTTCAATGACCAGATGTTGTCTCCGTATTTAGTTTCCCGCAGAACCAGACGCTGGTATAAGAAGTTGTCTGTATATTTAATTCAATTGGCGCTCTACAATAGTTTTGTTCTCTACAGTAAGGCTGGGAGAACAGGATCCTTCCTCAAATTCCAGGAAGAGATCATCGAGAACCTCCTTTACCCAGGAGGTTCCGTGGCCCCATCCACCAGTGTAGTTAGCCGTCTACACGAGCGACATTTCCCCAGTGTCGTTCCTGGTACCTCAACCCAACCGTCACCCCGAAAAAGATGTCGTGTCTGTAGCAGGAGTGGAATAAGGCGTGACACCCGCTATTTCTGTCCTGACTGTGCTGACCACCCTGCCCTATGCTATGGAGAGTGTTTCCGGAAGTACCACACACAGGTACACCTAGCATAGGGATCACATCTCACCAGGACAGGCACACAGGGCTATTAGGGCCCATTCACTCACAGCTGCTGCAAACCTCTCCTTTCACCTGGGATAAAGTGCATAACGTACTTCGCCACATCTTTGGGCGATTTGTGCTTTGCACATTGTCCCATGGGGAAGGAGAGGTTTGTTCTATAAAAGGTAAAAAAAACGAAACAAAAAAAAAAATACCGGTAAGTAAAAAAGTTAAATGTTCAGTTAAAAAAGTTTAAAAAAAGTTTCTATGTTCTGTTCAACAGTTAATAAAGTTATTGCTTTGCGGCCTGGTTTTTTCTTTTTTGTTTTTTGTTTTTTTTACCTTTCAGGTGGACCAACCGATCGACTAGCTGCAGCACTGATGTGCATTCGGACAGAAGCATTGCGCTGCTGTCAGATTACACGCAAGTCGGTGTATGCGGCGCTGCAAGACGAGATTTCTCCTCTGCAGTAAAAGATACGTTTGCCGAGGCATATGAGCTGAGGAGGTGGCGGTGTTCATATACTTTGGCAAACACTTTGTATATATAAAAAAAAAAATCCCGGCAATGATTTATTCATCCACATCGATTGATGTGAATGGAGAAATCTGGTTTGCCAGGGCATACGAGCTGAAGTGGGTATGGATGTTGGGCGGAGCTCCTATGTCCTGGCAGACGCCTTTCCCCTCCTTTTTCTTTTTTTGGCAGAGATTTTTTCATCCACATTGATCGATGCGAATGAAGAAATCTGTGCCGTTCATTTTTTTCTTTCAGCCCAGAGGCTGAACGGAAAAAAAAAATCTCATTACCCGTATGCTCAATATAAGGAGAATAGCAGAAACTCCTAATGCTGGCCATACATGTAATGATTGCGGAGACCCTCAAATGCCAGGGCAGTACAAACACCCCACAAATAACACCATTTTGGAAAGAAGACACCCCAAGGTATTCGCTGAGGGGCATATTGAGTCCATGAAAGATTGAAATTTTTGTCCCAAGTTAGCGGAAAGGGAGACTTTGTGAGAACAAAATCAAAAAAATCTATTTCCGCTAACTTGTGCCAAAATTTTTTTTTTCAATGAACTCGCCATGCCCCTCATTGAATACCTTGGGGTGTCTTCTTTCCAAAATGGGGTCACATGTGGGGTATTTATACTGCCCTGGCATTTTAGGGGCCCCAAAGCGTGAGAAGAAGTCTGGTATCCAAATGTCTAAAAATGCCCTCCTAAAAGGAATTTGGGCACCTTTGCCCACCTAGGCTGCAAAAAAGTGTCACACATGTGGTATCTCCGTATTCAGCAGAAGTTGGGGAATATGTTTTGGGGTGTCATTTTACATATACCCATGCTGGGTGAGATAAATATCTTGGTCAAATGCCAACTTTGTATAAAAAAAATGGGAAAAGTTGTCTTTTGCCAAGATATTTCTCTCACCCAGCATGGGTATATGTAAAATGACACCCCAAAACACATTCCCCTCCTTCTCCTGAGTACGGAGATACCACATGTGTGACACTTTTTTGCAGCCTAGGTGGGCAAAGGGGCCCACATTCCAAAGAGCACCTTTCGGATTTCACAGGTCATTTACCTACTTACCAGACATTAGGGCCCCTGGAAAATGCCAGGGCAGTATAACTACCCCACAAGTGACCCCATTTTGGAAAGAAGACACCCCAAGGTATTCCGTGAGGGGCATGGCAAGTTCCTAGAATTTTTTATTTTTTGTCACAAGTTAGTGGAAAATGATGATTTTTTTTTTTTTTTTTCATACAAAGTCTCATATTCCACTAACTTGTGACAAAAAATAAAAATTTCCATGAACTCACTATGCCCATCAGCGAATACCTTGGGGTCTCTTCTTTCCAAAATGGGGTCACTTGTGGGGTAGTTATACTGCCCTGGCATTCTAGGGGCCCAAATGTGTGGTAAGGAGTTTGAAATCAAATTCTGAAAAAAATGACCTGTCAAATCCGAAAGGTGCTCTTTGGAATATGGGCCCCTTTGCCCACCTAGGCTGCAAAAAAGTGTCACACATCTGGTATCTCCGTACTCAGGAGAAGGTGGGGAATGTGTTTTGGGGTGTCATTTTACATATACCCATGCTGGGTGAGAGAAATATCTTGGCAAAAGACAACTTTTCCCATTTTTTTATACAAAGTTGGCATTTGACCAAGATATTTATCTCACCCAGCATGGGTATATGTAAAAAGACACCCCAAAACACATTCCTCAACTTCTCCTGAGTACGGGGATACCAGATGTGTGACACTTTTTTGCAGCCTAGGTGGGCAAAGGGGCCCACATTCCAAAGAGCACCTTTTGGATTTCATAGGTCATTTTTTACTGAATTTGATTTCAAACTCCTTACCACACATTTGGGCCCCTAGAATGCCAGGGCAGTATAACTACCCCACAAGTGACCCCATTTTGGAAAGAAGAGACCCCAAGGTATTCGCTGATGGGCATAGTGAGTTCATGGAAGTTTTTATTTTTTGTCACAAGTTAGTGGAATATGAGACTTTGTATGAAAAAAAAAAAAAAAAAAAAATCATCATTTTCCACTAACTTGTGACAAAAAATAAAAAATTCTAGGAACTCGCCATGCCCCTCACGGAATACCTTGGGGTGTCTTCTTTCCAAAATGGGGTCACTTGTGGGGTAGTTATACTGCCCTGGCATTCTAGGGGCCCAAATGTGTGGTAAGGAGTTTGAAATCCAATTCTGAAAAAAATGACCTGTCAAATCCGAAAGGTGCTCTTTGGAATATGGGCCCCTTTGCCCACCTAGGCTGCAAAAAAGTGTCACACATCTGGTATCTCCGTACTCAGGAGAAGGTGGGGAATGTGTTTTGGGGTGTCATTTTACATATACCCATGCTGGGTGAGAGAAATATCTTGGCAAAAGACAACTTTTCCCATTTTTTTATACAAAGTTGGCTTTTGACCAAGATATTTATCTCACCCAGCATGGGTATATGTAAAAAGACACCCCAAAACACATTCCTCAACTTCTCCTGAGTACGGGGATACCAGATGTGTGACACTTTTTTGCAGCCTAGGTGGGCAAAGGGGCCCACATTCCAAAGAGCACCTTTTGGATTTCATAGGTCATTTTTTACTGAATTTGATTTCAAACTCCTTACCACACATTTGGGCCCCTAGAATGCCAGGGCAGTATAACTACCCCACAAATGACCCCATTTTGGAAAGAAGAGACCCCAAGGTATTCGCTGATGGGCATAGTGAGTTCATGGAAGTTTTTATTTTTTGTCACAAGTTAGTGGAATATGAGACTTTGTATGAAAAAAAAAAAAATCATCATTTTCCACTAACTTGTGACAAAAAATAAAAAATTCTAGGAACTCGCCATGCCCCTCACGGAATACCTTGGGGTGTCTTCTTTCCAAAATGGGGTCACTTGTGGGGTAGTTATACTGCCCTGGCATTCTAGGGGCCCAAATGTGTGGTAAGGAGTTTGAAATCAAATTCTGAAAAAAATGACCTGTCAAATCCGAAAGGTGCTCTTTGGAATATGGGCCCCTTTGCCCACCTAGGCTGCAAAAAAGTGTCACACATCTGGTATCTCCGTACTCAGGAGAAGGTGGGGAATGTGTTTTGGGGTGTCATTTTATATATACCCATGCTGGGTGAGATAAATATCTTGGTCAAATGCCAACTTTGTATAAAAAAATGGGAAAAGTTGTCTTTTGCCAAGATATTTCTCTCACCCAGCATGGGTATATATAAAATGACACCCCAAAACACATTCCCCACCTTCTCCTGAGTACGGAGATACCAGATGTGTGACACTTTTTTGCAGCCTTGGTGGGCAAAGGGGCCCATATTCCAAAGAGCACCTTTCGGATTTGACAGGTCATTTTTTTCAGAATTTGATTTCAAACTCCTTACCACACATTTGGGCCCCTAGAATGCCAGGGCAGTATAACTACCCCACAAGTGACCCCATTTTGGAAAGAAGAGACCCCAAGGTATTTCGTGATGGGCATAGTGAGTTCATAGAAGTTTTTATTTTTTGTCACAAGTTAGTGGAATATGAGACTTTGTAAGAAAAAAAAAAAATCATCATTTTCCGCTAACTTGTGACAAAAAATAAAAAGTTCTATGAACTCACTATGCCCATCAGCGAATACCTTAGGGTGTGTACTTTCCGAAATGGGGTCATTTGTGGGGTGTTTGTACTGTCTGGCCATTGTAGAACCTCAGGAAACATGACAGGTGCTCAGAAAGTCAGAGCTGCTTCAAAAAGCGGAAATTCACATTTTTGTACCATAGTTTGTAAACGCTATAACTTTTACCCAAACCATTTTTTTTTTTACCCAAACATTTTTTTTTTATCAAAGACATGTAGAACTATAAATTTAGAGCAAAATTTCTATATGGATCTCGTTTTTTTTGCAAAATTTTACAACTGAAAGTGAAAAATGTCATTTTTTTGCAAAAAAATCGTTAAATTTCGATTAATAACAAAAAAAGTAAAAATGTCAGCAGCAATGAAATACCACCAAATGAAAGCTATATTAGTGAGAAGAAAAGGAGGTAAAATTCATTTGGGTGGTAAGTTGCATGACCGAGCAATAAACGGTGAAAGTAGTGTAGGTCAGAAGTGTAAAAAGTGGCCTGGTCTTTCAGGGTGTTTAAGCACTGGGGGCTGAAGTGGTTAATTAAGGCGAGTGCCCGGGGCAACCAGGTGCTATAAATTGAGCCACTTATACTCTTCAGAGCCTGCTCTTTCTGAGGCTTGCTCTACTAAGTGGCTTCTTATTAAGTGGAGTTAAAAAATAAGGAGTTCTAGAGCTGTGTGTGGTTTTGTGGGAGTGATTGCAGGTGGCTGAGAGTGGATTGCAGCAGAGATCATTGAAAGTTAAGTGTTTGTATTCTTGTACTTGGATTTAAAATCGCTTTTTTTTTTTTTTTTCTCTGCTTAATTAAGGCGAGTGCCCGGGGCAACCAGGTGCTATAAATTGAGCCACTTATACTCTTCAGAGCCTGCTCTTTCTGAGGCTTGCTCTACTAAGTGGCTTCTTATTAAGTGGAGTTAAAAAATAAGGAGTTCTAGAGCTGTGTGTGGTTTTGTGGGAGTGATTGCAGGTGGCTGAGAGTGGATTGCAGCAGAGATCATTGAAAGTTAAGTGTTTGTATTCTTGTACTTGGATTTAAAATCGCTTTTTTATTTTTTTTTCTCTGCTTAATTAAGGCGAGTGCCCGGGGCAACCAGGTGCTATAAATTGAGCCACTTATACTCTTCAGAGCCTGCTCTTTCTGAGGCTTGCTCTACTAAGTGGCTTCTTATTAAGTGGAGTTAAAAAATAAGGAGTTTATGAAAAGGAGCAGGAAACTAAGGTTGGATATCATTTCCTTGTGTGTTGTTGGCTTAATTTTACGTGGTCCATCAACTACAGCAGACAGGGTCTAAATCTAAATCATTTATACTGTTTTACTTTTTTACTGTTGTAATCCCCATTTGGTATGTGTTGCACAATTTACAACGCAGTTCAGTGCACATCTTGCATGATGTATGCAGTCCTGGAACAGCAGTTCAAGGGTGTATATCTTTGTTCTAGATGTGAGCAAATTACCTGTTTGGAATCGCAGGTCGAGTCTCTAAATGGGCAAGTTGTAACACTGAGAGGCATTGATAATTTGCAAAAGAGTTTGCTTCTCACCGAGCAAGCACTCTTTGGGGTAGATAAGGGGGAGGGTGACAGAGAGGAGGCTGAGGAAAGTGAGGTAGCTAGCTGGGTAAAAGTTAGAAAGCGGGGTAGAGGGAAGAGTGCCAGGGAGGCTAGCCCTGATCTGACACACCCCAACAAGTTTGCACGTTTGGCAGATGAGGGGGATGTCAGTCCGGGGACGGCACTGCTGCAGCCAGACACTTCCTCTGCCAGTCAGGGGAATGTCAGCTCCAGTAAGCAGGGAACCAGGAGAGCAGGGCAGGCCAGACAGGTGCTGGTAGTGGGAGACTCCATTATTAGTGGAACAGATAGGGAAATCTGTCACAAAGACCGTGATCGCCGAACAGTGTGCTGTCTTCCTGGCGCTAGAGTTCGACACATCGCGGATCGGGTTGACAGATTACTGGGAGGGGCTGGAGACGATCCAGCGGTCATGGTCCATATCGGAACCAATGACAAAGTTAGAGGTAGGTGGAGAGTCCTTAAAAATGATTTCAGGGATTTAGGTCAAAAGCTGAGGGCAAGGACCTCAAAGGTAGTATTTTCCGAAATACTGCCTGTACCACGAGCCACACAAGAAAGGCAATGGGAGATTAGGGAGATTAACAAGTGGCTCAAGAACTGGTGTAGGAAGGAGGGGTTTGGGTTCCTGGAGAACTGGGCCGATTTTTCTATCGGCAACAGGCTCTATCGTAGGGACCGGCTGCACCTCAATGGGGAAGGGGCAGCTGTGCTGGGGAGAAAGATGGCTAGAATGTTGGAGGAGTGTTTAAACTAGGGACTGGGGGGGAGGGTAATTACGTTATAGGAGGGGAAGATAGTGCAGATAGAGACCGGGGGCAAGGTAATAAGAATGGGGGAGGAATGGAAGGAGGGACTAGAACAATTCAGAAGGAAAGGTGTAGGGTAAAAAATATACATAAACCTCTCAAATGTATGTATACTAATGCCAGAAGCCTGACTAATAAAACTGGTGAACTGGAATTAGTGATGTGTGAGGAGGACTATGACATAGTGGGAATAACTGAGACATGGCTGGATGATAGCTATGACTGGGCAGTTAATGTACAAGGTTACAGTCTGTTTAGAAAGGATCATCAAAAGTCCTGTCTAAAGCCCACAGTCCGAGAAGATATAAGTGAGGGACATGAACATGTGGAGTCACTATGGGTAGAGATACATGGAGCTAAAAACAACAATAAATTACTAATAGGAGTTTACTATAAACCACCTAATATACCAGAGTCCACAGAAAATCTACTACTAAACGAGATAGACGAGGCGGCAAATCATAATGAGGTGGTTATTATGGGGGACTTCAACTACCCAGATATAGACTGGGAAACTGAAACTTGTATATCTCATAAGGGAAACAGGTTCGTGGCTATAACCAAAGACAATTACCTCTCCCAACTGGTTCAGGACCCGACTAGAGGGACGGCCATACTGGACTTAGTATTAACCAATAGACCTGACAGAACAACAGACGTGCAGGTCGGGGGACACCTGGGAAATAGTGACCATAAGGTAATAACCTTCCAATTATCATTCAAAAGAGCGTTTCTACAGGGAGGAACAAAAATACCAAACTTCAAAAAAGCTAAATTTAGCCAACTAAGAGAGGCCATAGGCCAAACTAACTGGGACAAAGTCCTCACAAATACAGACACAAAATGGGATATCTTTAAAAACATCCTAAAAACTCATTGTGAGAGGTACATACCGTATGGTAATAAAAGGTTAAGGAACAAAAAGAAACCAATGTGGATAAACAGAACTGTAAAGAAAGCAATAAATGACAAAAAGAAAGCATATAAAACACTAAAACAGGAGGGTTGCACGGAAGCACTGAAAAACTATAAGGAAAAAAATAGAACATGTAAAAAACAAATAAAAGCGGCCAAACTAGAGACCGAGAGATTAATTGCTAAAGAGAGTAAAACTAACCCTAAAATGTTCTTCAATTATATAAATGTTAAAAAGTATAAAGCTGAAGGTGTTGGCCCTTTAAAGAGTAATGAGGGGGGAGTCGCAGAGAGCGACGAGGAGAAAGCAAAGCTGTTAAATATTTTTTTCTCCAATGTATTCACTGAGGAAAATAAATTGTCAGATGACATGCAGAATGCAAAAATAAATTCCCCATTAAAGGTGTCCTGTCTGACCCAGGAAGAAGTACATCAGCGGCTTAAAAAGATTAAAATAGACAAATCGCCAGGACCGGATGGCATACACCCCCGTATCCTAAAGGAATTAAGTAATGTCATAGCCAGACCCTTATTTCTGATATTTGCAGACTCTATACTGACAGGGAATGTCCCACAGGATTGGCGCGTGGCATATGTGGTGCCAATATTCAAAAAGGGGCCAAAAACAGAGCCTGGAAACTATAGGCCGGTAAGTTTAACATCTGTTGTGGGTAAACTGTTTGAAGGTTTTCTGAGAGATGCTATATTAGAGCATCTCAACGGAAATTAGCAAATAACGCCATATCAGCATGGCTTCGTGAGGGATCGGTCATGTCAAACTAATTTAATCAGTTTCTATGAGGAGGTAAGTTCTAGACTTGACAGCGGCGAATCAATGGATGTCGTATATCTGGACTTCTCCAAAGCATTTGACACTGTACCGCATAAAAGGTTAGTATATAAAATGAGAATGCTCGGACTGGGAGAAAACATCTGTATGTGGGTAAGTAACTGGCTGAGTGATAGAAAACAGAGGGTGGTTATTAACGGTACATACTCAGATTGGGTCACTGTCACTAGTGGAGTACCTCAGGGGTCAGTATTGGGCCCTATTCTCTTCAATATATTTATTAATGATCTTGTAGAAGGCTTGCATAGTAAAGTATCAATTTTCGCAGATGACACTAAACTGTGTAAAGTAATTTACACTGATGAGGACAGTATACTACTACAGAGGGATCTGGATAGATTGGAGGCTTGGGCAGATAAGTGGCAGATGAGGTTTAACACTGATAAATGTAAGGTTATGCACATGGGAAGGAAAAATGCAAGTCACCCGTACATACTAAATGGTAAAACACTCGGTAACACTGACATGGAAAAGGATCTAGGAATTTTAATAAACAGCAAACTAAGCAGCAAAAACCAGTGTCAGGCAGCTGCTGCCAAGGCCAACAAGATAATGGGTTGCATCAAAAGGGGCATAGATTCCCGTGATATGAACATAGTCCTACCACTTTACAAATCGCTAGTCAGACCACACATGGAGTACTGTGTACAGTTCTGGGCTCCTGTAAACAAGGCAGACATAGCAGAGCTAGAGAGGGTTCAGAGGAGGGCAACTAAAGTAATAACTGGAATGGGGCAACTACAGTACCCTGAAAGATTATCAAAATTAGGGTTATTCACTTTAGAAAAAAGACGACTGAGGGGAGATCTAATTAATATGTATAAATATATCAGGGGTCAGTACAGAGATCTATCCCATCAGCTATTTATCCCCAGGACTGTGACTGTGACGAGGGGACATCCTCTGCGTCTGGAGGAAAGAAGGTTTGTACACAAACATAGAAGAGGATTCTTTACGGTAAGAGCAGTGAGACTATGGAACTCTCTGCCTGAGGAGGTGGTGATGGTGAGTACAATAAAGGAATTCAAGAGGGGCCTGGATGTGTTTCTAGAGCGTAATAATATTATAGGCTATAGCTACTAGAGAGGGGTCGTTGATCCAGGGAGTTATTCTGATTGCATGATTGGAGTCGGGAAGGAATTTTTTATTCCCCTAAAGTGGAGAAAATTGGCTTCTACCTCACAGGGTTTTTTGCCTTCCTCTGGATCAACTTGCAGGATAACAGGCCGAACTGGATGGACAAATGTCTTTTTTCGGCCTTATGTACTATGTTACTATGTTACTAGATTAATGACACAGCTGACTTTACCAGGTTCCTGATCGATGTTCTGATCCATCCTGTTAGCTTTGGCTTATACTCGATTGGTGTGTGAATACCGCCCTGCTCTAAGTCGAAGTCTGTGGCGCTCTGTAGTATTTTTGCATTCGCAGGACCAAATTCTCGGTAAGTTTGCTCTTTAGCATTTGTATTTCCATTTGAATTTTTTTTTGGAGCTGTAGAAGACATGAATAAGGTGGTTCCGCAGCCTTTCAGAAGTCCTGTAGCATAAACGTTGTGCATAAGGAGTGTTATAGGTGTGCAGCATAGGATTCTTTAAGCAAAGTCCTTTGGGGATTAAATATTCCTTCTTGCATTTGGTTAAAAAGAAAATGTCGCTGTCCAGGTGTGCCAGTTTCTTCAGAAGATTCTTTAACCCCTTAAGGACCGGGCTCATTTTCACCTTCAGGACCAGGCCATCTTTTGCAAATCTGACCAGTGTCACTTTATGTGGTGATAACTTTAAAATGCTTTGACTTATCCAGGCCATTCTGAGATTGTTTTTTCGTCACATATTGTACTTTATGACACTGGTAAAATAGAGTCAAAAAATTTTTTATTTATAAAAAAAATACCAAATTTGCCAAAAATTTGAAAAAATTTGCAAATTTCCAAGTTTCAATTTCTCTACTTCTATAATACATAAAAGAAACCACCCAAAAATGACTCCATTCTAGAAACTACACCCCTCAAGGTATTCAAAACTGATTTTACAAACTTCGTTAACCCTTTAGGTGTTCCACAAGAATTAATTTAAAAATGTAACTTTTTTGGCAGATTTTCCATTTTAATATATTTTTTCCAGTTACACAGCAAGGGTTAACAGCCAAACAAAACTCTATATTTCTGACCCTGATTACAGAAACACCCCATATGTGGTCGTAAACTGCTGTACGGGCACACGACAGGGCGCAGAAAGAAAGAAATGCCATACGGTTTTTGGAAGGCAGATTTTGCTAGACAGTTTTTTTTTACACCATGTCCCATTTGAAGCCCCCCGATGCACCCCTAGAGTAGAAACTCCATAAAAGTGACCCCATCTAAGAAACTACACCCCTCAAGGTATTTAAAACTGATTTTACAAACGTCGTTAACCCTTTAGGTGTTCCACAAGAATTAATGTAAAATAGAGATATCATTTCAAAATTTTCCTTTTTTGGAAGATTTTCCATTTTAATATTTTTTTTCCAGTTACAAAGCAAGGGTTAACAGCCAAACAAAACTCTATATTTATGGCCCTGATTCTGTAGTTTACAGAAACACCCCATATGTGGTCGTAAACTTCTGTACGGGCACACGGCAGGCGCAGAAGGAAAGGAATGCCATACGGTTTTTGGAAGGCAGATTTTGCTGGACAGTTTTTTTTGACACCATGTCCCATTTGAAGCCCCCCTGATGCACTCCTAGAGTAGAAACTCCATAAAAGTGACCCCATCTAAGAAACTACACACCTCAAGGTATTCAAAACTGATTTTACAAACATTGTTAACCCTTTATGTGTTCCACAAGAATTAATGGAAAATAGAGATACAATTTCAAAATTTCCCTTTTTTGGCAGATTTTCCATTTTAATATTTTTTTTCCCAGTTGCAAAGCAAGGGTTAACAGCCAAACAAAATTCAATATTTATAGCCCTGATTCTGTAGTTTACAGAAGCACCCCATATGTGGTTGTAAACTGCTGTACGGGCACACGGCAGGGCGCAGAAAGAAAGGAGTGCCAAACGGTTTTTGGAAGGCAGATTTTGCTGAACAGTTTTTTTTTTTACACTATGTCCCATTTGACGCCCCCCTGATGCACCCCTAGAGTAGAAACTCCAAAAACAGTGACCCCATTTTAGAAACTACGGGATAGGGTGGAAGTTTTTTTGGTACTAGTTTAGGGTACATATGATTTTTGGTTGCTCTATATTACACTTTTTGTTATGCAAGGTAACAAGAAATAGCTGTTTTGGCACCGTTTTTTTTTTGGTATTTACAACATTCATCTGACAGGTTAGATCATGTGGTATTTTTATAGAGCAGGTTGTCACGGACGCGGCGATACCTAATATGTATACATTTTTTTTATTTATGTAAGTTTTACACAATGATTTCATTTTTGAAACAAAAAAAATCTTGTTTTAGTGTCTCCATAGTTTTTTCAGTTTTTGGGCGATTATCTTAGGTAGGGTCTAATTTTTTGCAGGATGAGATGACGGTTTGATTGGCACTATTTTTGGGTGCATATGACTTTTTGATCGCTTGCTATTACACTTTTTGTGTTGTAAGGTGACAAAAAATTGTTTTTTTTTACACCTTTTTTATTTTTTTATGGTGTTCACCTGAGGGGTTAGGTCATGTGATATTTTTATAGAGCCGGTCGATACGGACGTGGCGATACTTAATATGTATACTTTTTTTTATTTATGTAAGTTTTACACAATGATTTCATTTTTGAAACCAAAAAAATCATGTTTTAGTGTTTCCATAGTCTAAGAGCCATAGTTTTTTCAGTTTTTGGGCGATTATCTTGGGTAGGGTATGATTTTTGCGGGATGAGATGACGGTTTGATTGGCACTATTTTGGGGTGCATATGACTTTTTGATCGCTTGCTATTACACTTTTTGTGATGTAAGGTGACAAAAATGGTTTATTTAGCACAGTTTTTATTTTTTACGGTGTTCATCTGAGGGGTTAGGTCATGTGATATTTTTATAGAGACGGTCGATAAGGACGCAGAGATACCCAATATGTATAGTTTTTTTTTTGTTATGTAAGTTTTACACAATAATATCATTTTTGAAACAAAAAACAAATCATGTTTTAGTGTCTCCATATTCTGAGAGCCATAGTTTTTTTCAGTTTTTGGGCAATTATCTTAGGAAGGGTCTCATTTTTTGCGGGAGGAGATGACGGTTTGATTGGCACTATTTTGGGGTGCATATGACTTTTTGATCACTTGCTATTACACTTTTTGTGATGTAAGGTGACAAAAAATGGTTTATTTAGCACAGTTTTAATTTTTTTATTTTTACGGTGTTCACCTAAGGGGTTAGGTCATGTGATATTTTTATAGAGCCGGTCGATATGGACGCAGCTATACCTAATATGTATACTTATTTTTATTTTATTCATTTAAAAAAAATGATGTTTTAGTGTCTCCATATTCTGAGCCATAGTTTTTTAATTTTTTGGGCGATTGTCTCAGGTAGGGGCTCATTTTTAGCGGGATGAAGTGACGGTTAGATTGGTACTATTTTGGTGGGCGTATGCCTTTTTGATCGCTTGCTGTTGTACTTTTTGTGATGTAAGGTGGCAAAAAAATTGTTTATTTAGCACAGTTTTAATTTTTCATCTGAGGGGTTAGGTCATGTGATATGTTTATAGAGCTGGTCGATACGGACGCGACGATACCTAATATGTCTATATGTCTTTTCTCAAATTTTTTTTTTTTTACTTTATTTTTGGAAAATAACGTTTTAGTTTTTTTTACTTGAAACTTTTTTTTTTTTTAAACTTTCATTTTATTAACAATTTTTTTTCACTTTATTATTTGACCCACTCTGGGACTTCAACATTACAGGGTCTGATCCCTGTTTCAATGCAGCACGATAAATCTGTATTGTGCTGTATTGAACTGTTAGTGTCTTACACTGTAAGACGCTAACAGTTGCCTAGGCCTCTTAAGCCTCTGTACATGCCAGGCCCCAAGCCTTGGAATGGCTTGGGGCTGCCATGGTAACCATCGAGTCCGTGCCACAGCAGCGCGGGGACCGATGGATGAGGTGAGGGAGCGCAAACCTCCCATATGCCGCGATCAGCACTGTTCGCGGCATATGATGGGTTAATCCACCGACATCGGCATCATCACCGATGCTGGTGGATGCAGCAGGGATCCGGCTTTCAGTAACAGCCGGATCTCTGCCGCTGATCGCTGCACCGCACGCGGGGGTGGGGAGGACCGCAGCACGAGAATGCTCGTCCTCTAGCGCTAAGTGCCAGCGATTTAGGACGAGCATTCTCGTCCTGGGTCGTTAAGCTGTTAATTCCATCTGTGTACGGTACATTATGGTATCCTCCATTTGGTTGAAAGAAAAAGGAAAAAGTCTGGTACCGTGTTAGCCAATAGAAAACTAGTTTAGTGCTCTCATTAAGAGAAACAAAATAAGAGTATTGCAGGTTTGATACCTTTTAATGGCTAACAAAAATAGAAGTAATGATTTTTGTTAGCCATTAGGTATCAAACCTCTAATACTCTTATTTTGTTTCTCTTAATGAGAGCACCAATTTTCTATTGCCTAACACGGTACCAGACTGTTTCCTTTTTCTTTCAACCAAATGGAGGATACCATAATGTACCGTACACAGATGGAATTAAAGAATCTTCTGAAGAAATTGGCACACCTGGACAGCGACATTTTCTTTTTAACCACATGCAAGAAGGAATATTTAATCCCCAAAGGACTTTGCTTAAAGAAACTTATGCTGCACACCTATAACACTTCTTATGCACAACGTTTATGCTACAGGACTTCTGAAAGGCTGCGGAACCACCTTATTCATGTCTTCTACAGCTCCAAAAAAAATTCAAATGGAAATACAAATGCTAAATAGCAAACTTACCGAGAATTTGGTCCTGCGAATGCAAAAATACTACAGAACACTACAACTATATTTGATAGACAACAAGAAAAAAAAACTCCACAGACTTCAACTTAGAGCAGGACGGTATTCACACACCAATCAAGTACAAGCCAAAGCTAACAGGATGGATCAGAACATTGATCAGGAACCTGGTAAAGTCAGCTGTGTCATTAATCTGTCATCATACAAACCGAATAATGTGGAACTCAAGGTGCTCTCCAGAGGACTCTCATTCTGCCCTACCAAAAGTCTTAACAAAACAGAACTCTGTAGTGACATGGAGGAATATTTTAGGAGATTAAGACTAAAAGAGTTCTTCCATGACAAACAGGAGAGAGAATTCTCAAACAGCCAAACACAGTTGGCACTGGTGGACAAAAAACTGTCTGACTGGACCCCTCCCCCTGGCCGCAAAACCATTTTGGACCAGTACATTGACTTCTTTAGAAATGTAGTACAGTCTACAATACTGGACAAACATATAAAAGAAACATTCAACATCAACATACAGGAAAGGAGGGCGATGCAAACCTTAAAAAACAACAAAGGAATCACCATAAAACCTGCAGATATAGTCCTTTTGAACACTTTAGACTATGTAGAAGAAGCACACCGACAACTCACAGACATACCATACTATATCAAAATGGAGGGAGACCCAACTCAGAATTATTTGAAAGAGTTGAAAAAGGTAATCAGGGGTCTTCCTGCAGGATCCACGCAACTTTTAGACTTGGTACCTGAGAATCCCAGGATCGGAGTATTCTACATGCTTCCCAAAATACACAAAGCAGGGAATCCAGGGAGGCCGATCATTTCAGGTGTGGGAACTCTCACTGAAAAAATCTCAGGTTGGATAGAGGGCATCCTCAAACCATTAGTGAGGAACACAAAAAGTTATCTACAGGACACCACTGACTTATTGAACAAACTGTCAACCATAGGTCCGCTCCCTAAAGGCACAATCTTGGCAACCATGGATGTGGAATCCTTGTATTCGAATAACCCGCACAATATTGGATTAACTGCTTGCCGAGTATACTTGGAGGCGAATGGGATCGTCTCAGAGTCTGTACTACAACTGACCAAATTCATCCTCACCCATAACTATTTCTCTTTTGACAAAGAGATATATTTTCAGTGCACTGGGACTGCCATGGGCAGTAAAATGGCACCGCAATATGCAAATCTCTTCATGGCAAAACTGGAAAATGGCTTTTTGGTATCCTGCCTCAAAAAACCCTTGGCCTCCTTCCTCCCTTTTTTATTGATGACATCCTAATAATCTGGACTGACTCTGAACATGAACTGATAAAATTTCATGCACAATTCAACAAATTCCATCCCACCATAAACCTGACCCTCAACTATTCACACACAGAAGTCAGCTTTCTGGACACCACCATAAAACTTCAAGACAGCTCAATACAGACATCCCTGTATCGGA
This sequence comes from Bufo bufo, assembly GCF_905171765.1. NCBI lineage: Eukaryota > Metazoa > Chordata > Amphibia > Anura > Bufonidae > Bufo > Bufo bufo. Next base: position 131,385,624 of record NC_053397.1, on the reverse strand, counting down.
AACCTATTGATCGGCCTACATACCTCAAATGAGACAGCTTCCAGCCAAAACATATTAAAAAGTCCATCATCTATAGTCAAGCCGTCAGATATAACCGAATCTGCTCCAGCCCATCAGACAGGGATGAGCATTTACAATATCTGAAAATGACATTTTTACACCAGGGCTATCATCCTGCATCAATTGAAGATCAGATCACAAGAGGCACCAAGATCCCCAGAAGTCTCCAATACAATGAAAAGAAACAGAACCAGCGCGTACCTCTGGTTGTGACCTACAACCCACAACTAGAGGTACTGAGGAAAACTGCCAAAAAATTACATCATGTCCTACGCAAGGATGAACGACTAAAAACTATCTTCCCAGATCCCCCCTTACTAGCTTACCGACAACCTCCAAATCTAAGGAACATTCTGATCAGATCAAGTTCAAGGCCATGTACCACAGAAAAAGGAACCCATCCCTGTAATATAAGAAGATGCAAAACCTGTTCCCATATAATGACAACAGATAAGATCCGGATCCCCAACACACAACAGAACTATAGGATCCCTGGGACATTCACATGTTCTACATCTAATGTTGTTTATCTGATTCTCTGCTCTAAATGTACTGTTGGAGGCCTCTACGTTGGAGAAACAGGACAGAGACTCAATACAAGGATGAGGTCCCACCGCCATACAATTAAAGAGAAGACGCTACACTTTCATGTGGCTAAGCATTTCTGTAGCCCAGGACACAATGTAGAACACATGAAAGTTCTCATATTGAAAGGTAACTTCAAATCCCAAAAAGCTAGAAGAATTTGGGAATACAAATTTATAACACTGCTTGATACTTTGAATACTGGACTGAATTTGTCCCCGGGATTTATGACACTACAAGATCGAAAGAGTCTTTTATAGACTTAGGCCTCGTGCACACGACCATTGTGTGCATCCGTGGACGTTGTTCCGTTTTCCGTGATTTTCTGCGGACCCATTGACTTTCAATGGGCCCGTTGAAAACTCGGAAAATACACCATTGTTCATCCGCGGCCGTGATCCGTGTTTCCTGTCCGTCAAAAAAATATGGCCTGTCCTATTTTTTTGACGGACAACGGTTCACGGACCCATTCAAGTCAATGGGTCCGTGAAAAAACACGGATGCACACAAGATTGGCATCCGCGTCCGTGATCCGTGGTAGTTGGCAACTTTCACACAGACAGATCGCAGATCCGTCTGCATAAAAGCTTTTTCAGATATGAGTTTTCACTTCGTGAAAACTCATATCCGACAGTATATTCTAACACAGAGGCGTTCCCACAGTGATGGTGATGCTTCAAGTTAGAATATACTGAGAACTGTGTACATGACTGCCCCCTGCTGCCTGGCAGCACCCGATCTTTCACAGGGGGCTGTGATCCGCACAATTAACCCCTCAGGTGTGTCGCACCTAAAGGGTTAATTGTGCGTATCATAGCCCCCTGTAAGAGATCAGGTGCTGCCAGGCAGGAGGGGGCAGACCCCCTCCCTCCCCAATATTATATTCATTGGTGGCCAGTGCGGCCTCCCCTCTCTCCCCCCCCCAGTTAAAATCACGTTCCGAATCCCCCATCATTGGTGGCCAGTACGGCCTCACATCTCCCCCCCCCAGTTAAAATCACGTTCTCCCATCATTGGTGGCAGTGGAGAGTTCCGATCGGAGTCCCAGTTTAATCGCTGGGGCTCCGATCGGTAACCATGGCAACCAGGACGCTACTGCAGTCATGGTTGCCATGGTTACTTAGCAATTTTTAGAAGCATTATACTTACCTGCGATGTCTGTGACCGGCCGGGCGCTCCTCCTACTGGTAAGTGAAAGGTCTGTGCAGCGCATTGCTTATAGCACAGACCTGTCACTTACCAGTAGGAGGAGCGCCGGCCGGTCACAGACATCGCAGCTCGCAGGTAATTATAATGCTTCTAAAAATTGCTAAGTAACCATGGCAACCAGGACTGCAGTAGCGTCCTGGTTGCCATGGTTACCGATCGGAGCCCCAGCGATTAAACTGGGACTCCGATCGGAACTCTCCACTGCCACCAATGATGGGGGAACGTGATTTTAACTAGGTAAGGGGAGATGTGAGGCCGCACTGGCCACCAATGATGGGGGATTCGGAACGTGATTTTAAATTGGGGGGGGAGAGAGGGGAGGCCGCACTGGCCACCAATGAATATAATATTGGGGAGGGAGGGGGTCTGCCCCCTCCTGCCTGGCAGCACCTGATCTCTTACAGGAGGCTATGATACGCACAATTAACCCTTTAGGTGCCGCACCTGAGGGGTTAATTGTGCGTATCATAGCCCCCTGTAAGAGATCAGGTGCTGCCAGGCAGGAGGGGGCAGATCCCCCCTCCCTCCCCTGTATTACATTCATTGGTGGCCAGTGCGGCCTCCCCTCTCCCCCCCCCTAGTTAAAATCACGTTCCGAATCCCCCATCATTGGTGGCCAGTGCGGCCTCACCTCTCCCCCCCCCCTAGTTAAAATCACGTTCCGAATCCCCCATCATTGGTGGCCAGTGCGGCCTCACCTCTCCCCCCCCATAGTTAAAATCACGTTCCGAATCCCCCATCATTGGTGGCCAGTGCGGCCTCACCTCTCCCCCCCCTAATTAAAATCACGTTCCGAATCCCCTATCATTGGTGGCCAGTGCGGCCTCACCTCTCCCCCCGCTAGTTAAAATCACGTTCCGAATCCCCCATCATTGGTGGCCAGTGCGGCCTCACCTCTCCCCCCCCCTTGATAAAATCACGTTCCGAATCCCCCATCATTGGTGGCCAGTGCGGCCTCACCTCTCCCCCACCCCTGTTAAAATCACGTTCCGAATCCCCCATCATTGGTGGCTAGTGCGGCCTCACCTCTCCCCCCCCCCTAGTTAAAATCATGTTCCGAATCCCCCATCATTGGTGGCCAGTGCGGCCTCACATCTCCCCCCCCTAGTTAAAATCACGTTCCCCCATCATTGGTGGCAGTGGAGAGTTCCGCTCGGAGTCCCAGTTTAATCACTGGGGCTCAGATCGGTAACCATGGCAAACAGGACGCTACTGCAGTCCTGGTTGCCATGGTTACTTAGCAATTTTTAGAAGCATTATACTTACCTGCGATGTCTGTGACCGGCCGGGCGATCCTCCTACTGGTAAGTGAAAGGTCTGTGCAGCGCATTGCTTATAGCACAGACCTGTCACTTACCAGTAGGAGGAGCGCCGGCCGGTCACAGACATCGCAGCTCGCAGGTAATTATAATGCTTCTAAAAATTGCTAAGTAACCATGGCAACCAGGACTGCAGTAGCGTCCTGGTTGCCATGGTTACCGATCGGAGCCCCAGCGATTAAACTGGGACTCCGATCGGAACTCTCCACTGCCACCAATGATGGGGGAACGTGATTTTAACTAGGTAAGGGGAGATGTGAGGCCGCACTGGCCACCAATGATGGGGGATTCGGAACGTGATTTTAAATGGGGGGGGGAGAGAGGGGAGGCCGCACTGGCCACCAATGAATATAATATTGGGGAGGGAGGGGGTCTGCCCCCTCCTGCCTGGCAGCACCTGATCTCTTACAGGAGGCTATGATACGCACAATTAACCCTTTAGGTGCCGCACCTGAGGGGTTAATTGTGCGTATCATAGCCCCCTGTAAGAGATCAGGTGCTGCCAGGCAGGAGGGGGCAGATCCCCCCTCCCTCCCCTGTATTACATTCATTGGTGGCCAGTGCGGCCTCCCCTCCCCCCCCCCCTAGTTAAAATCACGTTCCGAATCCCCCATCATTGGTGGCCAGTGCGGCCTCACCTCTCCCCCCCCCCAAGTTAAAATCACGTTCCGAATCCCCCATCATTGGTGGCCAGTGCGGCCTCACCTCTCCCCCCCCATAGTTAAAATCACGTTCCGAATCCCCCATCATTGGTGGCCAGTGCGGCCTCACCTCTCCCCCCCCTAATTAAAATCACGTTCCGAATCCCCTATCATTGGTGGCCAGTGCGGCCTCACCTCTCCCCCCCCCTTGATAAAATCACGTTCCGAATCCCCCATCATTGGTGGCCAGTGCGGCCTCACCTCTCCCCCACCCCTGTTAAAATCACGTTCCGAATCCCCCATCATTGGTGGCTAGTGCGGCCTCACCTCTCCCCCCCCCCTAGTTAAAATCATGTTCCGAATCCCCCATCATTGGTGGCCAGTGCGGCCTCACATCTCCCCCCCCCTAGTTAAAATCACGTTCCCCCATCATTGGTGGCAGTGGAGAGTTCCGCTCGGAGTCCCAGTTTAATCACTGGGGCTCAGATCGGTAACCATGGCAAACAGGACGCTACTGCAGTCCTGGTTGCCATGGTTACTTAGCAATTTTTAGAAGCATTATACTTACCTGCGATGTCTGTGACCGGCCGGGCGATCCTCCTACTGGTAAGTGAAAGGTCTGTGCAGCGCATTGCTTATAGCACAGACCTGTCACTTACCAGTAGGAGGAGCGCCGGCCGGTCACAGACATCGCAGCTCGCAGGTAATTATAATGTTTCTAAAAATTGCTAAGTAACCATGGCAACCAGGACTGCAGTAGCGTCCTGGTTGCCATGGTTACCGATCGGAGCCCCAGCGATTAAACTGTGACTCCGATCGGAACTCTCCACTGCCACCAATGATGGGGGAACGTGATTTTAACTAGGTAAGGGGAGATGTGAGGCCGCACTGGCCACCAATGATGGGGGATTCGGAACGTGATTTTAAATGGGGGGGGGGGGGAGAGGGGAGGCCGCACTGGCCACCAATGAATATAATATTGGGGAGGCAGGGGGTCTGCCCCCTCCTGCCTGGCAGCACCTGATCTCTTACAGGGGGCTATGATACGCACAATTAACCCCTCAGGTGCGGCACCTAAAGGGTTAATTGTGCGTATCATAGCCCCCTGTAAGAGATCAGGTGCTGCCAGGCAGAAGGGGGCAGACCCCCTCCCTCCCCAATATTATATTCATTGGTGGCCAGTGCGGCCTCCCCTCTCTCCCCCCCCCATTTAAAATCACGTTCCGAATCCCCCATCATTGGTGGCCAGTGCGGCCTCACATCTCCCCTTACCTAGTTAAAATCACGTTCCCCCATCATTGGTGGCAGTGGAGAGTTCCGATCGGAGTCACAGTTTAATCGCTGGGGCTCCGATCGGTAACCATGGCAACCAGGACGCTACTGCAGTCCTGGTTGCCATGGTTACTTAGCAATTTTTAGAAACATTATAATTACCTGCGAGCTGCGATGTCTGTGACCGGCCGGCGCTCCTCCTACTGGTAAGTGACAGGTCTGTGCTATAAGCAATGCGCTGCACAGACCTTTCACTTACCAGTAGGAGGATCGCCCGGCCGGTCACAGACATCGCAGGTAAGTATAATGCTTCTAAAAATTGCTAAGTAACCATGGCAACCAGGACTGCAGTAGCGTCCTGTTTGCCATGGTTACCGATCTGAGCCCCAGCGATTAAACTGGGACTCCGAGCGGAACTCTCCACTGCCACCAATGATGGGAGAACGTGATTTTAACTAGGGGGGGAGATGTGAGGCCGCACTGGCCACCAATGATGGGGGATTCGGAACATGATTTTAACTAGGGGGGGGGGGGGAGGTGAGGCCGCACTAGCCACCAATGATGGGGGATTCGGAACGTGATTTTAACAGGGGTGGGGGAGAGGTGAGGCCGCACTGGCCACCAATGATGGGGGATTCGGAACGTGATTTTATCAAGGGGGGGGGGAGAGGTGAGGCCGCACTGGCCACCAATGATGGGGGATTCGGAACGTGATTTTAACTAGCGGGGGGAGAGGTGAGGCCGCACTGGCCACCAATGATAGGGGATTCGGAACGTGATTTTAATTAGGGGGGGAGAGGTGAGGCCGCACTGGCCACCAATGATGGGGGATTCGGAACGTGATTTTAACTATGGGGGGGGAGAGGTGAGGCCGCACTGGCCACCAATGATGGGGGATTCGGAACGTGATTTTAACTTGGGGGGGGGGAGAGGTGAGGCCGCACTGGCCACCAATGATGGGGGATTCGGAACGTGATTTTAACTAGGGGGGGGGGAGAGGGGAGGCCGCACTGGCCACCAATGAATGTAATACAGGGGAGGGAGGGGGGATCTGCCCCCTCCTGCCTGGCAGCACCTGATCTCTTACAGGGGGCTATGATACGCACAATTAACCCCTCAGGTGCGGCACCTAAAGGGTTAATTGTGCGTATCATAGCCTCCTGTAAGAGATCAGGTGCTGCCAGGCAGGAGGGGGCAGACCCCCTCCCTCCCCAATATTATATTCATTGGTGGCCAGTGCGGCCTCCCCTCTCTCCCCCCCCCATTTAAAATCACGTTCCGAATCCCCCATCATTGGTGGCCAGTGCGGCCTCACATCTCCCCTTACCTAGTTAAAATCACGTTCCCCCATCATTGGTGGCAGTGGAGAGTTCCGATCGGAGTCCCAGTTTAATCGCTGGGGCTCCGATCGGTAACCATGGCAACCAGGACGCTACTGCAGTCCTGGTTGCCATGGTTACTTAGCAATTTTTAGAAGCATTATAATTACCTGCGAGCTGCGATGTCTGTGACCGGCCGGCGCTCCTCCTACTGGTAAGTGACAGGTCTGTGCTATAAGCAATGCGCTGCACAGACCTTTCACTTACCAGTAGGAGGAGCGCCCGGCCGGTCACAGACATCGCAGGTAAGTATAATGCTTCTAAAAATTGCTAAGTAACCATGGCAACCAGGACTGCAGTAGCGTCCTGTTTGCCATGGTTACGGATCTGAGCCCCAGCGATTAAACTGGGACTCCGATCGGAACTCTCCACTGCCACCAATGATGGGGGAACGTGATTTTAACTAGGGGGGGAGATGTGAGGCCGCACTGGCCACCAATGATGGGGGATTCGGAACATGATTTTAACTAGGGGGGGGAGAGGTGAGGCCGCACTAGCCACCAATGATGGGGGATTCGGAACGTGATTTTATCAAGGGGGGGGAGAGGTGAGGCCGCACTGGCCACCAATGATGGGGGATTCGGAACGTGATTTTAACTAGGGGGGGGGAGAGGTGAGGCCGCACTGGCCACCAATGATAGGGGATTCGGAACGTGATTTTAATCAGGGGGGGGAGAGGTGAGGCCACACTGGCCACCAATGATGGGGGATTCGGAACGTGATTTTAACTATGGGGGGGGAGAGGTGAGGCAGCACTGGCCACCAATGATGGGGGATTCGGAACGTGATTTTAACTTGGGGGGGGGAGAGGTGAGGCCGCACTGGCCACCAATGATTGGGGATTCGGAACGTGATTTTAACTAGGGGGGGGAGAGGGGAGGCCGCACTGGCCACCAATGAATGTAATACAGGGGAGGGAGGGGGGATCTGCCCCCTCCTGCCTGGCAGCACCTGATCTCTTACAGGGGGCTATGATACACACAATTAACCCCTCAGGTGCAGCACCTGAGGGGTTAATTGTGCGGATCACAGCCCCCTGTAAGAGATCGGGTGCTGCCAGGCAGCAGGGGGCAGTCATGTACACAGTTCGTAGGATATTCTAACTTGAAGCGTCCCCATCACTATGGGAACGCCTCTGTGTTAGAATATACTGTCGGATATGAGTTTTCACGATCAAACTCAAATCCCATTGTATATTCTAACATAGAGGCGTTCCCATGGTGATGGGGACGCTTCAAGTTAAAATATACCATCGGATTGGAGAAAACTCTGATCCGATAGTATAAAAGGGACTCCTGACTTTACATTGAAAGTCAATGGGGGACGGATCCGTTTGCAATTGCACCATATTGTGTCAACGTCAAACGGATCCGTCCCCATTGACTTGCATTGTAATTCACGACGGATCCGTTTGGCTCCGCACGGCCAGGCGGACACCAAAACGACTTTTTTTTCATGTCCGTGGATCCTCCTAAAATCAAGGAAGACCCACGGATGAAAAAATTGTCACGGATCACGGACCTATTGATCCCGTTTTTGCGGACCTTTAAAAAAACGGTTGTGTGCATGAGGCCATAGTCGGGGCACAGGTCTCTGATATAACATCAATTTAGAGACCATAAAACTTTCACACCCCTTATCTGTAAGATAATTAAGGACTCATACTCAAGATCTTTAATATGTTCAGTTTTTTTTTTTAAATGTCCATTCATTCCCCCATGCCTCTGTTCTTATTGTATATATATTGCTGTTTCTTCATATATTCTTGTAGTAGGCCTGATGAAGAGACTGGTGATGTCTCCAAAGCTCGCTATTTAACATCATTACTTCTATTTTTGTTAGCCATTAAAAAGGTATTAAACCTGCAATACTCTTATTTCTCTTAGGCCTCCTGCACACGAACGTAATTTTTTGCGGTCCACAAAAACGGGTCACGTTTTTCCGTGATCCGTCACCGTTTTTTCGTCCGTGGGTCTTCCTTGATTTTTGGAGGATCCACGGACATGAAAAAAAAGTCGTTTTGGTGTCCGCCTGGCCGTGCGGAGCCAAACGGATCCGTTCTGAATTACAATGCAAGTCAATGGGGACGGATCCGTTTGACGTTGACACAATATGGTGCCATTTCAAACGGATCCGTCCCCATTGACTTTCAACGTAAAGTCTGGAGTCCCTTTTATACCATCGGATCGGAGTTTTCTCCAATCCGATGGTATATTTTAACTTGAAGCGTCCCCATCACCATGGGAACGCCTCTATGTTAGAGTATACTGTCGGATATGAGTTAGATCGTGAAACCTCATTTCCGACAGTATATTCTAACACAGAGGCGTTCCCATGGTGATGGGGACGCTTCTAGTTAGAATATACTACAAACTGTGTACATGACTGCCCCCTGCTGCCTAGCAGCATCCGATCTCTTACAGGGGGCTGTGATCAGCACCCCCCCCCCTCCCCAGTTTGAATATCATTGGTGGCCAGTGCGGCCCCCCCCCCCTTCCTCCCTCTATTGTAATAATTTGTTGGTGGCACAGTGTGCGCCCCCCCCCCCCCCTTCCTCCCTCTATTGTAATAATTCGTTGGTGGCACAGTGTGCGCCCCCCCCCTTCCTCCCTCTATTGTAATCGTTGGTGGCACAGTGTGGCCCCCCCCTTCCTCCCTCTATTGTAATAATTCGTTGGTGGCACAGTGTGCGCCCCCCCCCTTCCTCCCTCTATTGTAATCGTTGGTGGCACAGTGCGGCCCCCCCCCCTTCCTCCCTCTATTGTAATAATTCGTTGGTGGCACAGTGTGCGCCCCCCCCTTCCTCCCTCTATTGTAATAATTCGTTGGTGGCACAGTGTGCGCCCCCCATCGGCCCCCCCTCCATCTATAGCATTAACAACATTGGTGGCCAGTGTGCGGCCTCCCATCTACCCCCCCGATCATTGGTGGCAGCGGGTTACTAGCAATAGTACAATAGTAAAAGATTCATACTTACCTGGGAGCTGCGATGTCTGCTTCCGGCCGGGAGCTCCTCCTACTGGTAAGTGACAGTTCATTTAGCAATGACACTTACCAGTAGGTGGAGCTCCCGGCCAGACACGAACATCCCAGCAGCCGGTAAGTATGAATCTTCTACTATTGTACTATTGCTAAGTAACCATGGCAACCAGGACTGTAGTAGCGTCCTGGTTGCCATGGTTACCGATCGGAGCCCCAGCGATTAAACTGGGACTCCGATCGGAACTCCGCTGCCACCAATGATGGGGGGGAGTAGATGGGAGGCCGCACACTGGCCACCAATGTTGTTAATGCTATAGAGGGAGGGGGGCCGATGGGGGGCGCACACTGTGCCACCAACGAATTATTACAATAGAGGGAGGGAGGGGGGGGCGCACACTGTGCCACCAACGAATTATTACAATAGAGGGAGGGGGGGGGGCCGCACTGGCCACCAATGATATTTAAACTGGGGAGGGGGGGGGAGGGTCTGCCCCCTGCTGCCTGGCAGCCCTGATCTCTTACAGGGGGCCGTGATCAGCACAATTAACCCCTTCAGGTGCCGCACCTGAAGGGGTTAATTGTGCTGATCACGACCCCCTGTAAGAGATCGGGTGCTGCCAGGCAGCAGGGGGCAGTCTTGTACACAGTTTGTAGTGTATTCTAACTAGAAGCGTCCCCATCACCATGGGAACGCTTCTGTGCTAGAATATACTGTCGGTTCTGAGTTTTCACGAAGTGAAAACTCAGCTTTGAAAAAGCTTTTATACAGACGGATCTTCGGATCCGTCTGTATAAAAACTAACCTACGGCCACGGATCACGGACACGGATGCCAATCTTGTGTGCATCAGTGTTCTTTCACGGACCCATTGACTTGAATGGGTCCGTGAACCGTTGGCCGTGAAAAAAATAGGACAGGTCATATTTTTTTCACGGCCAGGAAACACGGATCACGGATGCGGCTGCAAAACGGTGCATTTTCCGATTTTTCCACGGACCCATTGAAAGTCAATGGGTCCGCGAAAAAAAAAGGAAAACGGCACAACGGCCACGGGTGCACACAACGGTCGTGTGCAGGAGGCCTTAATGAGAGCACTAAACTAGTATATGTCATAAAAAACACAGAATATGTACACTAGATTAGGGCCAGATTTTTGGAATTTGCAAAACAAACTCAGTTTTTGGATGCAGGACAGTATATGTCACAGAAACACACAAACTATGGACACTAGATTAGGCCCAGATTTTTGGAATTTGCAAAACAAACTCAGTTTTTGGATGCAGGACAGTATATGTCACAGAAACACACAGACTATGGACACTAGATTAGGCCCAGATTTTTGGAATTTGCAAAACAAACTCAGTTTTTGGATGCAGGACAGTATATGTCACAGAAACACACAGAATATGGACACTAGATTAGGCCCAGATTTTTGGAATTTGCAATACAAACTCAATATTCGGATGCAGGACAGTATATGTCACAGAAACACACAGAATATGGACACTAGATTAGGCCCAGATTTTTGGAATTTGCCCTAAAGAAACAGTTTTTGGATGCAGGACTGTATATGTCAAGAAACACACAGACTATGGACGCTAGATTAGGCCCAGATTTTGGGAATTTGCAATACAAACTCAGTTTTCAGATGCAGGACAGTATATGTCACAGAAACACACAGAATATGGACACTATTTTAGGCCCAGATTATTGGAATCTGCGGTACAGACACTGTTTTCTGATGTAGTTTATATTTATATTTTTCCATATATCCGGGCCTGACAACCACACAATTTATTGAAGCGCAGATCACACAATTCAAAGATTACACCGTTGACAGCAAAAATGTGGATAGATTATGGGAGATTTTTTTTTTACTGTATTATCATTTTTTCCCCTATATCTAGGCCTTACAACCACACAATGTATTGAAGCACAGATCACACAATTCACAGATTGCACCGTTGACAGCAAAAATGTGGATAGATTCTTGGGAAAAAACTATTGTTTTCACTAATATTCTTCCTATCTCTGCCCCTGACACACAGAAGGTATTGCACAGATGTCACAAGTCACTGCAGACACCCTCTATATAGAAAAAGAATCGCTATTTTGCAAAGTATGCAAAAAAATATTTGAGTACTACTTTGCTAAAATAAATTGCTGCCAACCACACTCAATAGTCCTTAAAAGGACTTTTGGGTCTTTGAAACGTTATTCACTTGAATAAAATGCAATCACAAACTCCCTACACTATATTTTCCTTCCTAAGAGCAGCTCTCCCTGACTCGTAAAAAAAATATAGTGTTTTCTGTATTATAATTTTTTTCCTATATCTGGGCCTGACAACCACACAATGTATTGAAGCGGAGATCACACAATTTACAGATTACACCGTTGACAGCAAAAATGTGGATAAATTCTGGCAGAATTTTTTTTTACTGTATTATCATTTCTTCTCCTATGTCTAGGCCTGACAACCACACAATGTATTGAAGCACAGATCACACAATTCATGGATTACACCGTTGACAGCAAAAATGTGGATAGATTATGGGGAAAAAATAGTGTTTTCTGAATTATAATTTTTTCCCTATATCTAGGCCTGACAACCACACAATGTATTGAAGCGCAGATCACACAATTCACGGATTGCACCTTTGACAGCAAAAATGTGGATAGATTCTGGGGAAAAAAATATAGTGTTTTCTGTATTATAATTCTTTCCCTATATCTGACCCTGACAACGACACAATGTATTGAAGTGCAGATCACACAATTTACGGATTGCTCCGTTGACAGCAATAATGTGTATAGATTATGGGAAAAAAATTATTGTTTTCACTAATATTCTTCCTATCTCTGCCCCTGACACACAGAAGGTATTGCACAGATGTCACAAGTCACTGCAGACACCCTATATAGCACCCGATGATGCGTCCCGGCCAGCCAATCACTGTAATCCCAGTAGCCAACATGTCTACTGGCATTACAGTGATGGCAGTACTTACCTGCATGTTTATTGGCTGCTTAGCAGCCGCGAAACGTGCGTGGAGGAAACTCAAGCATGGCGCTCGAGCACATGTGGTACTCGGCCGAGTACCGCCATGTGCCGAGCATAGTGATGCTTGAGCCGAACAAGTATTTGGCCGAGCATGCTCGCTCATCACTACTTACTATATTTAATAAATTTTAATAATAAAATGTTTAATAAATTTTTTAATAAAAATTACATTTTTCCTAACACAGGAGGAGGAGGACATCCTGTGTGCACGGATATGGAGATGGTCTTCGGATTCCCATACTGCTCCTGGGAAGATCATGGAGCGTCCCGATCATCCGTCATCTATTCGCCCCACTTTATTTTGGAACTGTGTAGAACCCGTGTGGGAACCTCCTGCTGAAGATTGATCATGGAGAAACCGAATTTTATAATATATTTGGAATAATTTAATAAATTTAATAATAACATTTAATTTTTTTCTTAGGAGAGAATCGGCCAGTCTTCAGTTTATTCAACGACGTGTTGCTATGGAGAAAGCATTCTAAAAAAACAATTGCTCTACACCAGGAGCCGAATCATGTCAAGATTGATGCAAGTGCGGTATTGGCTGCTCATCCAGCAAGATACTTCTGGGGAACCTGCCTGGCATGCTTAGGCCGCTACTAGCAACAGACAATGAGAAGAAGACAAAGCTTGTTCTTTTCTGTACATTGAATGAATAATTTTTGGGGTCTGTACTCCACTGGCCTGCAGTAAAATTGATATCTAATGACCGTCTAATATACCTCCAGCCACATAATCACTTGATGTTTTCTGTCTGGTGAATGCCTAATGTTTGGGGCCTGTACTTCCATGGCCTAAAATAAAAAATTTCAAGGCTCCAGCATGGCACATTTTTGAGACTTTCAATTTAAGACGCATAAAAATGGCCCCTGATTAAAAAAACATATTTTTGTGGGAATTTTTGCCATTGATACCCCTCTGGTATGTCACTGTCCATGTTGTGGGATGATTTGTGCACTTCTTGTAAGTATTTGGTGGCTGCAAATATGAGCTGAATGTTTTTCAGGTTCGCCTTCCATTAAAGTGAATGGGGCCTGCTGCGAACTTGCGGTTCGCCGATGTTCGTCCGTCACTAATAACTTTCTCTACATACTGTAATAAATGCTAATGCAAGGCATTTACTAATGTACTGTATACTGTACATTGCCTCCTTTGCTGACTTGATTCTATCACATTATACACTGCAATCCATCACTGGTGCTTGTACACTATAGGAAAAAGCACCAGCCTACGCGTGGCCCCACAGTCCCGGCCACCAGAGAGGCCAGCATTTTTTTCTATAGAGTGCAAGCACGACCAACACTGAAAAATGAATCCAGACAGCAAAGGAAGCAATATAGATAATTACAATACATTAGTAACTGCCTTATATTCACTTTTTCTACACAATAAATGCTGTTTGCTGAAGTGAGACAACGCTTTTAAGTTCCTGAAGATCAGGGACAGAGATCATGCGGACCATATCATCAATAGCAACAGAGTATCTTTATTTCCATTTTTGTCTGCAGACATCCAGCAATGAAATACAAAATACCTGGAAGTTAAGTGCCAATTGAAAGAATTTCAGATTCCCTATTCTATAGTATATCCTTCCACGCTGAGAGTGGCCACTCATGGAGAAGTCCATATGTTTGAGATGCTTGCTGATGTGCAATGGATGGAAGCGAGTGATCACAACTTCCGAAATGTTGCAAGATCTGGATGATTAAGTGTCTGCACTGTTCGAGGTTTTTGGACATTAGATGAGAAGAAGTCTAGTCTATTGATAAGTATTGTTAAGTGACTATAACTGTTGTCTAGATTGCAGTTAAAAAGTGCCAGGAATATAGTCGTGTTTTTCACATTTATGGGACTAGACCTTATTGGATGCTTACATTATAATGTAACATAGTTTATGAGGTTGAAAAAAAACATATGTCTGTCCAGTTCGGCCTGTTTTCCTGCCAGCTGATCCAGAGGAAGGCAAAAAGAAAACATGAGGTGGAAGCCAAATTTCCTCAATTTAGGGTAAAAATCCTTCCCGACTCCAATCAGGCAATCAGAATAACTCCCTGGATCAACAACCCATCTCTAATAACCAGGGACGTAGCTAAAGGCTCATGGGCCCTGGTGCAAGAGTTCAACTTGGGCCCCCCTTCCCTCAGTACTTTGTGGCAAGGGACAGGGAAACACATAGCCTTCATGCCACCTGAGGCAAAAATTAAAACGGCACCCCCCCCTCAATCCAAATTCTTCACCTAACCCCCTCCCTTCAGCCAGAGGTGTAACTTGACCAGAATATACTTTCTATAATTCCAGTGTCCTCTTATATGGCACAAGGGTCTTTGGGCCCCCTCAGGCTCCTGGGTCCGGTAGCGACTGCTACCTCTGCACCCCCTATAGCTACGCCCCTGCTAATAACTATAGCCTGTACTATTATTACACTCCAGAAATACATCCAGGCCCCTCTTGAACTCTTTTAGTGAACTCACCATCACCACTTCTCATTGCTCTTACAGTAAAGAATCCTCTTCTATGTTTGTGTACAAACCTTCTTTCCTCCAGACGCAGAGGAAGTCCCCTCGTCACAGTCCTGGGGATAAATAGATGATGGAAGAGATCTCTGTAGGCGGGCTTGATATATTTAACATAGTAAATAAGGCCGAAAAAATACATTTGTCCATCCAGCCTGTTATCCTGCAAGTTGATCCAGAGGAAGGCAAAAAAAAAAAAAACTCTGAGGTAGAAGCCAATTTTCCCCACTTTAGGGGAATACAAAATTCCTTCCCGACTCCAATCAGGCAATCAGAATAACTCCCTGGATCAACGACCCCTCTCTAGTAGCTATAGCCTGTAATATTATTACGCTCCAGAAATACATCCAGAATTCCTTTATTGTACTTTATGGCTTAGGTAGGTTTAGCGTAGGACCCGCCTGACCTGAGACCACCTTGGCGCTTGGTAGGCGGGCTCAGATGTGTTTTGATCAAAATATATTGGCTAAGTGTCTCAGATATTATCATATATAATGCTTGCATCTACTTTACTAAGTGCATTATTATCTTATTTCTGTGATTTTCTTCAATAATATGGCCAGGGACATCCGCACATTTGTATATCATACCGTGCAGGATGTTTTTATCTTAGTTTTTTCAGTGATTTTTTTGTCTATGTAGTATTTGCTTGAGGGAGTGGCACCTTCAAGTGTGAATGCGCACCTATTTTATCTTGGGAGTAGCATTCCTCAGCACTTTTGCCCTTCCTATCCAATAGAGCGCCTTGATTAGGTGGTACATATGGGTGTGCTTGCTCCTCCTCCCATTGGTTGCTTGATGCACATGGAGGTGACTAGGAGCAGCACACCATATGAACGGCGTCTGCGCTCCTGAACATAGAAGCCCAATGGCTTAGGTAGGTTTAGCGTAGGACCCGCCTGACCTGAGACCACCTTGGCGCTTGGTAGGCGGGCTCAGATGTGTTTTGATCAAAATATATTGGCTAAGTGTCTCAGATATTATCATATCAGAGTGAGGACTTTGTCCATATATAATGCTTGCATCTACTTTACTAAGTGCATTATTATCTTATTTCTGTGATTTTCTTCAATAATATGGCCAGGGACATCCGCACATTTGTATATTATACCGTGCAGGATGTTTTTATCTTAGTTTTTTTCTGTGAATTTTTTTTTGGCTAAGTCATGATATATGACATCCAACGACTCAACCCAATCTAGACTAGAACTTATGTCGTCATAGAAACTGATTAAATTAGTTTGACAGGACTGATCCCTCATGAAGCCATGCATATACTGTGTAATACCCTTATTTTCATTGAGATACTCCAGGATAGAATCTCTTAACCTCCAAACAGTTTACCCACGACAGATGATAGACTTGCCAGCTTATAGTGCCAATTCTCTGGAACAGATCCTGTCATTATAGAGCATTTAAAGGGGTTGTCTCACTTCAGCAATGAATGAATCCTTTCATTCTTCCATTACATTATACACTGCTCATTTCCATGGTTATGACCACCCCACAATTCAGCAGTGGTGGTTGTGCTTGCACACTAAAGGAAAAGGCAGCGGCCTCTCTGGTGGCCAGGACCACTGGAGTGCACATAGACCGAAGCTTTTTGCTATAGTGTGCAAGCATTGCCACTGCTGCTGGATTGCAGGGAGTTCGAAAACCCCTGAAAACAAGTAGTGTAATGCGATAGACAACTGGATAAAGACTGCAAAGGAGGCAATATGGACAATCACAATACATTAGCAAGTGCCTGGTATTCATTTTCTCTACATGATAAATGCCATCTGCTAAGGTGAGACAACCCATTTAAATATCATAAATAAGGGTCTGTCTATTACATTACTTCATTCTCTTAGTATACGGGGGTGTGCCATCTGGACCTGGTGATTTGTCTATTTTAATCTTTTTAAGATATTACTACACTTCTTCACTGGTCAGACTCACCACATTTAATGGGGCATTTATTTTGACACTGCATTTCATTTTCCTCAGTGAATACAGTGGAGAAAAAGTATTTAATAACTTTCCTCATCACTCCTTAAAGAGCCAATACTTTCAGGTTTAAATGTTTTACCATTTATATAACTGAAGAATGTTTTAGGGTTAGAATTACTCTTATTGGCAATGAGCCTCTTTGTCTACAGCTTGGCTTCCTTTATTTCTTTTACATTTTCTATTTTTCTCATAGTTTTTAGCGCTTCTTGACTACAGTCCTTTTTTAGTAATTTAAAGGCTTAAATACGTTCAGGTTTAAATGTTTTACCATTTATATAACTGAAGAACGTTTTAGGGTTAGTTTTACTCTTATTGGCAATGAGCCTCTTTGTCTACAGCTTGGCTTCCTTTATGTCTTTCACATTTTCTATTTTTCTCATAGTTTTTAGCGCTTCTTGACTACAGTCCTTTTTTAGTAATTTAAAGGCTTTCTTTTTGTCTTTTTTGCCTCCTTTACATTTCTATGTATCCACATTCAGATTTTTTATTCCTGACCATGAGCATGCTTGAAAAAGGCTATGTTGTAGCCAAAATGTTGCATTTTTTTGTGCATGTTGTAGTACCTTTCAGTCATTATTTATTTATTTTAAGCACTTCCGCAGCGCTTTACAGACATTTGCATCAAGCTGTCCACAATGTGGCTCACAATCTAAGTTCCTTATCAGTATGTTTTTGGAGTATCTGGAGGAAACCCACGCAAACATACAAACTACATGCAGTTATTGTCCTTGGTCAGATTCAAACCTAGGACGCCAGCACTGCAAGGCACCAGTGCTAACTACTGAGCCACTGTGCCAGGAAACTGATGTGTTAATGAATTTGCCGGGACTGATGGCCTCTGCAACGCCCTCACCACTCACCAGTGTTGAAGGTAGCATAAATACGTAGCATATGCCTAAATTTAGGAGCATCTAAAAAGTCGCAAAATGGGACATTACCAGTTTTTATGCCAGAAACTGGCATACAGAGTCATGGAAAATGATCCCAATAACTGCAGATTTCCCAAACTCTTCTGGCCTTAACATCAGCACAAAAACTGCTCTGGGAGCTTAATGGCGTAGGCATCCATGTCCAAGTGGCTCCATGCAAGCCTTATATCACCAATCATTGGCTAGATCAGTGTAAAGCATGCTGCCACTGGACTCTGGAGCATTGGAACTGTCTTCTGTGGAGTGATGAACCACACTTCTCTATCTGGCAGTCTCTGGTTTGGTGAATGCCTGGAAAATGTTATCTGCTTGACTGCATTGTGCCAACTGTAAAGTTTGGTGGACAGTTAATGCTAAGAGGTGTTTTTCAGGGCTTGACCTGCGCCCCTTACTTCCAGTGAAGGGAAATCTGTAAGCTGCTAGGTCACGTTCAGGATTTTGATGCAATTTTTTATGCTAAAATCAGGTGTGGACCATAAGTGAAGATAAAGCATCAAGGTCACTTACTATTGACTAAGTGACTATCAGGGTACTTACTTTTTTCCCCACTCCTGGTTTTGGCTTCCAAAACGTAATCAAAAGGCCTGAACATGTGGCGGTACCCTACATGTGTCAGCATACTGTGGGAATTAGCTATGGTAGAGGCAGGATTGACCGGCTTGCGGACAGTCAGAGACAGTGACACACAGGATGAAGTCCAAACAAAGTTCCACTTTATTGTGGTTTCAACAGCAAAAATAAAGGGCCTTTACATTTCAGGCAAAACACAAAAACAAATCCTGCTCGTCTGAGCACTACCTAAACAGTGTTTCACTAACTATCCTATACATGGTACTGTCAGCTCTGAAGTTCCTCTCACAGCAAATTACTCACAAGCACCAGCATATCGGTTCCAGCTCTCAGTCTAGACTCTTTTATGATATTATTGCAGGTGCAGCTAATCAGAGACAGCAGGCTAGAACTCTTCCCAGAAGTGGACTGCGGATTGAAGAACCAGCCCAACTCTCCCACAATCCAAAACTCCAGGCCCTATGTTGGCTTTTTACAAAGCCACCTCAGGAAAGCTTGTGCTTTCCACTACATACTGGGCATTCCCTGGAGCTTAAGCTGCATATGACAGGATTCTGGGGAAAAATTCCTGCCATCAATCAATCCACCTGTCACTGTCTCACATACCTGTTCGAACCTGTGGGGTCGGACACTTTTAGCTATCAGACAATGTGTCCTAGACAGAGCATCAGCACTTCCTTGCAGCTTCCTTGCTCTGTGCTCAACAGAAAAGTTAAAATTTTGTAAAGTGAGAAACCACCTTGTCACTCGTGCATTTCTCTCTTTTTGCTGGCACATCCACGTAACCAACCTAAAGTGGCGTCCCAACAGGTAGTACTTAAGTGATTCCAGGACCCACTTAATTGCTAAGCACTCCCGTTCAACAATGCTATAATTTTTCTCAGCAGGAGTAAGCTTCCTGCTCAGATATGTCACAGGATGTGCCACACCGTCAACCTCCTGTGACAACACTGCACCTAGCCCTACATCAGACTCATCAGTCTGGACGACAAACTGCTTTTTGAAGTCTGGTGTGACTAGGATGTCTGTTTACATAGAGCCACTTTTAATTCTTGGAACGCCTGTTCAGCTTCGGCATTCCACTTGACCATGACAGACTTACTTCCCTTGGTAAGGTCTGTTAACGGGGTTGCTGTAGTGACAAAGTGAGGAATAAACCTACGGTAGTACCCCACAATTCCTAAAAAAGCTTTCACTTACTTTTTGGTGACATGATGTGGCCACTGTTGGATAGCTTCAACTTTATTTATCTGAGGCTTTATCACTCCCCTGCCAATTATGTCCCCCAGGTAACGTGCTTCCTCCAGGCCCAAAGTACACTTTTTGGGGTTGGCCATTTAATAAACCTGCTCGGAGAGAATCTACTACAGCTCACTAAAAATAATGATGTCATCCAAATAAGCTGAAGCATACCGACTATGGGGTTTAAGGACGATGTCCATTAATCTTTGAAAAGTTGCTGGAGCCCCATGTAACCCAAAGGGTAAGCAGACATATTGGAAGAGCCCATCTGGGGTAACAAACACAATTTTTTCTTTTGCGCTGTTAGTAAGAGGACCTTGCCAGTAGCCTTTGGTCATGTCATAGGTGGAGAAGTATCTAGCATGACCAAGTCTCTCAATGAGCTCATCAATTTGTGGCATAGGAAACTTGGATACTTTCAACTTATGGAAGTCATTACAAAGGCACAACATGCCATCGGATTTAGGAATCAACACTATGGGACTGGACCACTCACTTTTTGATTCCTCAATCAACCTGAGGGCTAACATTTTCTTACCCTTCACAGATATGGCCTGTAGGCAGGCTTCAGGGACCCTGTAAGGTTTTAAATGGACCCGTACATGTGGATCGGTGACAATGTCATGCTTAATGACGTTTGTCCGCCCTGGCAACTCTGAAAACACGTCAGTGCACAAAATCCTTGGCCTTCTGTCTCTGTGACTTTGACAGGGAATCAGACACACTCACTTCAGGAGTTCTACTGCAGGGAACATTCAGAGCTGACAGAGTCTCTCTGTCTTTCCAGGGCTTAATGAGGTTCACATGGTGCAACTGTTCTGGCTTCCTCTTACCAGGTTGGTACTTGCCTGGCCTTAAGCTGTTTACCTTACGATCTGATGAGTGCAGGTACGTTCAGAATAACCGTTGACTCCTCTGGTTGCAGCCACTTTCGTACCAGGTGAATAAGGTCATGCATCTGCGACCGGGCAGGTAGGTGCTCTGCATAAGTCCAATTGTGCACCCGTCACGCACGGACATTCATGTTGACCCCCAGACGGGCAAGCATTTCACCCTTTAACTTAGCATAGTCCTTGGCATCCTGCTAGCTCAGGTCAAAGTATGCCTTTTGCGATTCTCCCGTTAGGAAAGGAGCTACCACATCAGCCCACTGGTCTGCAGATAACTTTTCCCGCTCTGCCACTCACTCAAACACCGTGTGGTAGACTTCAATGTCATCAGTGGGGGTCATCTTCTGCAAGGAGATTTGTACTACACAAACCGTTAGAAGCGGCTCTTGAGGCCTCTGGACTCTCTCTGCCAAAGTCTGTATTTGCTCCTGCAGCTGCCGGTTTAACTGCTGCTGTTCCTTTAAGGCCAGTCTGTTGGATTCCACTAGCAAGGAATTTGTTTCCGCCTGGGCACGCATGGCTTCCTCATGTACCCGTAGCTGGGTGGCGCTGGCTTCTTGCAGGGATGCGCTGACCTGTATTTGGTTGGCAACGGCCTGCAGGAGGCTAGCATTAGCCTGTAACAATTGTTTGAGAAGCTTCTCCATTTTGAACGCTGTGCAGCAAAGTCTCTTAATGCAGTGTATGTCGCTTTTTTTTATTTTTATTCTTTTTATTAAACCAAATTACAAAAGATACATACATGATCAATCAATAATATCAAGATTCACGTCCCCTCTTTTTTTTTCCTCCTCTATTCCCAACCAATCACCCAAACCTACCCTCCTTCAGTTTGCGAAGCGTCTCAAGGGAAAAAGGAAAAAAAAAAGAAGAATTACAATGTAGAGAAAATTACAGCAAATGGCAGATAAGGGAGGGGGTGGAGAAAGGGGGAAACGAGGGAAAAGAGAAGGAAGAATAAGAACCTACCATTCCACCCTCCCCAAAACTTGGAACATTTTTGTTCAGATTTTCTTTGGTTATATAAAACATTTTCGTATTTCTTAACCTTTTTGACCACAGATAACCAGTCATTAAGTCTTGGGGTATTCTGTGAAAACCAAACTCAAATAATCAGGAGTCTGGCTAAAAACTGAATTCTACCCAACAGGATCTTTTGGTACTTATAGCAATTGACCTTAGGTACCTCTCCATTTCTCACAACTTGTGAAATATACTTAATATTACTATTCTGTCAAAACTTATCACCACATAGTTGATCAACACCCTGTAAATAAAAATTGTGCCAAATAGGAGTGCACCAAAGAGATCCCTTAAAGGGGTTATCCGAGTTATGGAAAAAAATAATATAGCACTGAATATCTGATATATAACTGAGCTAAGCAAGTTTTATGCAAAAAAAAAAAATATATTTCCTCATTTCCCGGTTCTTTTCTGGCCCTTTGTTTACATGCAATAAAAACAATCTCTGCCCCTCCCCCTTCTCTGCTAAGGGAGTGGATACAAGAGCTGCCCTGAGTGACATGTCTGCCTGCTGGGAGACTCTGCAGCTTGTTGTATGTGTAGGACTACAAGTCCCAGCTGTATAATGACACTGCTAAGGGAGTGGATACAAGAGCTGTCCTGAGTGACATGTCTGCCTGCTAGGAGACTCTGCAGCTAGTTGTATGTGTAGGACTACAAGTCCCAGCTGTATAATGACACTGCTAAGGGAGTGAATACAAGAGCTGCCCTGAGTGCTGGGAGACTCTGCAGCATGTTGTATGTGTAGGACTACAAGTCCCAGCTGTATAATGACACTGTTAAGGGAGTGGATACAAGAGCTGCCCTGAGTGCTGGGAGAAAACAGCAACTTGTAAGTGTAGAACTACAAGTTCCACTTATATAATGACACTGCTAATACACACAGGACCTTCCCCCTACCTGTAAAGCTTTGCAGAACTTCTCTGTCAGCTCCTGTGCCCAGCATTTGTCTCCTCAGTGCCTGCAGCTACACAGTAAACACTTCAGCCCTGAGTCTTTGCAGCTGAAGGGGTTAACAATCCTAGCAGAGAGCAGAGTGAAGGGGGGCATGGCCAGCACAGTGACGTTTCGTTTACAGGCTTGTAAAGACCTTTATCAAAGCAGGGAGAGAAGCTGACATCACAGGTCATGTGACCCTCAGTGAAATCTGAGAAACCAGCCACTGGAGATAAAGTGAGTGAATTGGAAAGCTGTTACATTTGCCCAGTTAGGAACATAGAAAGAACAACTTGGATAACCCCTTTAATCCCCATTCATCTTCTAAGAGTGGTCCAGGATCTAGAAAATAACCTTACGGTCGCTCTATATTCTTGTTCAACCCTAGTCTACGGCATACATATTAGGACATCGTCAGACATCATCCACAACTCCATCCTCCGTCAGGCAAAACTCCCGCCTACCTCAGACTTTAGACAAAACTCCATCCTCCCTCATCCAAAACTCCATCAGACCTCAGACAAAACTCTGTTCTCCCTCATCCAAAACTCCGTCCTCCCTCAGACATCAGCCAAAACTCTGTCAGACATCAGCCAAAACTCCGTCAGACATCAGCCAAAACTCCCTCAGACTCAGCCAAAACTCCCTCAGACATCAGCCAAAACTCCCTCAGACATCAGCCAAAACTCCCTCAGACATTAGCCAAAACTCTGTCCTCCCTAACTCAAAATATGCCCTACTACACACACTCTTCACCTGACAGAGCTGCTAGCTGCTGGACAGGCAAAGGACCTGTGATGATGTCATGACCATGTGATGTCACGTGTGTAGGAGGGGTCAGATGTGCACAGCAGCTGGTACAGTGTACAGAAATGTAGCCATCAAATAGAGCTCTGTACTAGAGATGTGTGTATAACCTGCATGGAGCACTGTTGTGTACTGTGTAGCAGAGCTGTATGTGTAACCTGCATGTAGCAGAGCTGTGTACTGTGTAGCAGTGCTGTATGTGTAACCTGCATGTAGCAGTGCTGTGTACTGTGTAGCAGAGCTGTATGTGTAACTTGCATGTAGCAGAGCTGTGTACTGTGTAGCAGAGCTGTGTGTGTAACCTGCATGTAGCAGGGCTGTGCACTGTGTAGCATAGCTGTATGTGTAACCTGCATGTAGCAGAGCTGTGTACTGTGTAGCAGAGCTGTATGTGTAACCTGCATGTAGCACAGCTGTATGTGTAACCTGCATGTAGCAGAGCTGTGTACTGTGTAGCAGAGCTGTATGTGTAACCTGCATGTAGCAGTGCTGTGTACTGTGTAGCAGAGCTGTATGTGTAACCTGCATGTAGCAGAGCTGTGTACTGTGTAGCAGAGCTGTATGTGTAACCTGCATGTAGAAGAGCTGTATTTGTAACTTGCATGTAGCAGAGCTGTGTACTGTGTAGCAGAGCTGTATGTATAACCTGCATGTAGCAGTGCTGTGTACTGTGTAGCAGAGCTGTATGTGTAACATGCATGTAGCAGAGCTGTGTACTGTGTAGCAGAGCTGTATGTGTAACCTGCATGTAGCAGAGCTGTATGTGTACCCTGCATGTAGCAGAGCTGTGTACTGTGTAGAAGAGCTGTATGTGTAACCTGCATGTAGCAGTGCTGTGTACTGTGTAGCAGAGCTGTATGTGTAACCTGCATATAGCAGAGCTGTGTACTGTGTAGCAGCGCTGTATGTGTAACCTGCATGTAGCAGAGCTGTGTACTGTGTAGCAGAGCTGTATGTGTAACCTGCATGTAGCAGAGCTATATGTGTAACCTGCATGTAGCAGAGCTGTATACTGTGTAGCAGAGCTGTATGTGTAACCTGCATATTGCAGTGCTGTGTACTGTGTAGCAGATCTGTATGTGTACCCTGCATGTAGCAGAGCTGTGTACTGTGTAGCAGAACTGTATGTGTAACCTGCATGTAGCAGAGCTGTATGTGTAACCTGCATGTAGCAGAGCTGTTTACTGTGTAGCAGAGCTGTATGTGTAACCTGAATGTAGCAGTGCTATGTACTGTGTAGCAGATCTGTATGTGTACCCTGCATGTAGCAGAGCTGTGTACTGTGTAGCAGAGCTGTATGTGTAACCTGCATGTATCAGTGCTGTGTACTGTGTAGCAGATCTGTATGTGTACCCTGCATGTAGCAGAGCTGTGTACTGTGTAGCAGAGCTGTATGTGTAACCTGTATGTAGCAGAGCTGTGTACTGTGTAGCAGAGCTGTATGTATAACCTGCATGTAGCAGTGCTGTGTACTGTGTAGCAGAGCTGTATGTGTAACCTGCATGTAGCAGAGCTGTGTACTGTGTAGCAGAGCTGTATGTGTAACCTGCATGTAGCAGAGCTGTGTACTGTGTAGCAGAGCTGTATTTGTAACTTGCATGTAGCAGAGCTGTGTACTGTGTAGCAGAGCTGTATGTATAACCTGCATGTAGCAGTGCTGTGTACTGTGTAGCAGAGCTGTATGTGTAACATGCATGTAGCAGAGCTGTGTACTGTGTAGCAGAGCTGTATGTGTAACCTGCATGTAGCAGAGCTGTATGTGTACCCTGCATGTAGCAGAGCTGTGTACTGTGTAGCAGAGCTGTATGTGTAACCTGCATGTAGCAGTGCTGTGTACTGTGTAGCAGAGCTGTATATATAACCTGCATGTAGCAGAGCTGTGTACTGTGTAGCAGAGCTGTATGTGTAACCTGCAGGTAGCAGTGCTGTGTAATGTGTAGCAGAGATGTGTACTGTGTTACAGAGATGTGTGTGTAACCTGCATGTAGCAGAGCTGTGTACTGTGTTACAGAGATGTGTGTGTAACCTGGGAACTATAAAAAAGTGTAAAAAATAAAATAAAAAATCAGATCACCCCCTTTTCCCAAAATGAAAATAAAAGAACTGAAAAAATACACATCATGGGTGTCGCAATGTGTAAAAACACCCATTGTATAAAAATATATTCCCCATACGGCAAACAGCAAAACAGAAAAATAAAGAGTCCAAATGTCCGATTCGCCGTTTTTGGTCGCTTCATTTGCTACAATTTTTTTTATAAAAAGTGAACAAAAAGTCTTAAACACCCCAGAATGGTATCAGTGAAAAGTTCAGATTGCCCTGCAAAAAATTAGCCCCACCCAGCTCCGTACACATAATTACAAAAAAGTTATAGGGGTCAAAATATGGAGACAAAAAAAATATATCAGATTCTGGAAATCTCCTGTCACTCTGAGTTACTCAGAATTGGTAGCCCTAATTAATAAATACATGCAACATGAATGCATATA
Organism: Bufo bufo; assembly: GCF_905171765.1. Classification (NCBI taxonomy): domain Eukaryota; kingdom Metazoa; phylum Chordata; class Amphibia; order Anura; family Bufonidae; genus Bufo; species Bufo bufo. The sequence continues at coordinate 131,359,719 of NC_053397.1, read as the reverse complement.
TGCCGCTTCACACAAAACTAGATCACAAGTGTTATGCCTCTTGCACATAAACGTTGTTGGTCCATTCCGTGCATTGGGCAACGTGCGTGCAGCGGCCAGGACAGATCCAGACCTATTCAACTTGAATGGGTCCGTGAGCATGTTTACTTTTTGGCTGTGCGGAGGCACGGCCAGAAACACGACGGAAGCACTCTGTAGTGCTTCTATGGGGATCCGATCCGTGTTTCCGTTCCGTTTAAGTGAATGGGTCGACATCACGGATGCGGGATGCACACGGCTGGTGCCCTGTGTATTGCGGAACTGCCGTATGTGGTCCACAATACAACCACAGACACACAGCGGCCATGTGCTAGAGGCCTTACAAAGATGGGATTTATGGTGCACATCCTCTTATGCTTCCCATATTCCACAGATTTCTGTCACACAGCTACTTAGAGTTGTGCTGATAAGTTTACATACCCTTGCAGAATTTATGATTTCTTAAAGGGGTATTCTCATCTTCCCTTTTCATACTTACCTTCACTTCACATAGGACGTTCACTTCCTATGATTCTTCTCCCGGCCGGGCCGCGTTTGCGCAGAAGACTGAAGATTTTCTCTCGGCCGGGCCGCTCAATGTCCTGAATGCGCATGCCGCCACGCATGTGCCATAGCGACTTATTCCTGGCCTATATAGTACAGAGTCGGCGTGCGCGTTCGCGGCTTTGTACTATACTGGCCAGGAAGAAGTCATCATGGTGCATGCGCGGCGGCATGCGCGGCGGCATGCGCGTTCAGGACATTGCGCGGCCCGGCCGGGAGAGAATCCTCAGTCTTCTGTGCAAGCGCAGCCCGGCGGGATTCGACAGGAGAGGTGGCCGTAACCAGGGGAGACCAAAGACAACATCAGGTAAGAGGTGACTTATTTTCTAAAAGAGGGTGGGAATTGGGTAATAAAATGTATTTAGAAAAATAATCACCCCTTTAACCATTGTTCTGAGAATATGAATGATAACACGGACACTTTTCTCTCGCTCATGGTTAGCGGTCGGCTGAAGCCATTTATGTACAACAACTGTGTTTACTCTTTATAAATCATAATCACAACACAAATTCCCCAAATGACCCTGATCAGAAGTTTACACACCCCAGTTCTTAATACCATGTATTGCCCCCTGACAGCTTGAAGTCTTTTGTTGTAGTTGTGGATGAGGCTCTTTATTTTCTCAGATGGTAAAACTGCCCATTCTTCCTGTTGAAAAAAAAAATGCAATTCCACCACAGTTTTACGGGATTTTTATTTACGACATTCGATGTGCGATAAAACTGACTGGTTACTTTTATTCTACAGGTCAGATCGAATCCGGCGATACCTTATATGTATAGTTTTTCTTGCGTTTTAATAGTGATAAAAAAATAAAATAAAAATCTGATTTATTTTTTTGTTGCCATATTTTGAGCCCTATAACTTTTTTGTAATTATGTGTACGGAGCAGGGTGAGGGCTCATTTTTTGCTGGGCAATCTGGACTTTTCACTGATACCATTCTGGGGTGTTTAAGACTTTTTGATCACTTTTTATTTAAATTTTTGTAGCAAATGAAGCGACCAAAAACGGCGAATCGGACATTGGACTCTTTTTTTTCTTCTGTTTTGCTGTTTGCCTTATAGGGAATATATTTTTACACAGCTCTGCTACATGCAGGTTACACATACAGCTCTGCTACACAGTACACATCTCTGCTACATGCAGGTTACACATACAGCTCTGCTACATGCAGGCTACACATACAGCTCTGCTACAGAGTACACAGCTCTGCTACATGCAGGGTACACATACAGCTCTGCTACAAAGTACACAGCTCTGCTACATGCAACTTACACATACAGCTCTGCTACACAGTACACAGCACTGCTACATGCAGGCTACACATACAGCTCTGCTACACAGTATACAAATCTGCTACATACAGGTTACACATACAGCTCTGCTACACAGTACACAGCACTGCTACATGCAGGTTACACATACAGATCTGCTACACATTACACAGCTCTGCTACATGCAGGTTACACATACAGCTCTGCTACATGCAGGTTACACATACAGCTTTGCTACACAGTACACAGCTCTGCTACATGCAGGTTACACATACAGCTCTGCTACACAGTACACAGCTCTGCTACATGCAGGTTACACATACAGCTCTGCTACATGCAGGTTACACATACAGCTCTGCTACACAGTACACAGCCCTGCTACATGCAGGTTACACATACAGCTCTGCTACACAGTACACAGCACTGCTGCATGCAGGTTACACATACAGCTCTGCTACATGCAGGTTACACATACAGCTCTGCTACACAGTACACAGCTCTGCTACATGCAGGGTACACATACAGCTCTGCTACATGCAGGTTACACATACAGCTCTGCTACACAGTACACAGCTCTGCTACATGCAGGTTACACATACAGCTTTGCTACACAGTACACAGCTCTGCTATATGCAAGTTACATATACAGCTCTGCTACACAGTACAAAGCACTGCTACATGCAGGTTACACATACAGCTCTGCTACACAGTACACAGCTCTGCTACATGCAGGTTACACATACAGCTCTGCTACACAGTACACTGCTCTGCTACATGCAGGTTACACATACAGCTCTGCTACACAGTACACAACTTTGCTATATGCAGGTTTGACACACATCTCTAGTACAGAGCTCTATTTGATGGCTACAGTTCTGTACACTCTACCAGCTGCTGTGCACATCTGACCCCTCCCACACACGTGACTTATCACATGGTCATGACATCATCATAGGTCCTTTGCTTCTCCAGCAGCTAGACGCTCTGTCAGGTGAAGAGTGTGTGTAGTAGGGCATATTTTGAGTTAGGGAGGACAGAGTTTTGGCTGATGTCTGAGGGAGTTTTGGCTGATGTCTGAGGGAGTTTTGGCTGATGTCTGAGGGAGTTTTGGCTGAGGGACGACGGAGTTTTGGCTGAGGGACGACGGAGTTTTGGCTGAGGGACGACGGAGTTTTGAATGAGGGACGATGGAGTTTTGGATGAGGGACGACGGAGTTTTGGCTGATGTCTGAGATCTGATGGAGTTTTGGCTGATGTCTGAGGGAGGACGGAGTTTTGGATGAGGGAGGACGTAGTTTTGTCTGAGGTCTGATGGAGTTTTGGATGAGGGAGGACGGAGTTTTGTCTAAAGTCCGAGGTAGAAGGGAGTTTTGCCTGACGGAGGATGGAGTTGTGGATGATGTCTGACGATGTCCTAATATGTATGCCGCACTAGTCAAACGCCCAGATTCCAACAAAGTGAATATATTATCAAATGGGGATCGTTCTCCCAACATCCTACAAAAAGCACTTTTCTCCCACTCACAAAATAGCCATAACTGCCTGGCTATAAAATAGCCCTTGAAATCGGGAAGGTTTACCCCTCCTTGATCCAACGGCTTATAAAAATAGTTCAGTTTCAACCTCACTCGCTTTCTTCCCCACAAAAGATCATTGATCAGCCTCTCGATGAGCTTAAAGGGAACCTGTCACCTAAAAAACGCCTCCCAAACCGTCAGCATTACCTTAAAGTAGCCAGCAGTATGTTCCTAAAGATCCTTTTCTTCTTCCGGCCAGATGCACCAAAATCTTAAAAAACAAACTTTAATCCCCTGCACGCGCTATGTAACAGCAGAGTTTGAAGTCATGGGGGCAGCAGGCTCCTCGCTTCAAGTCATGATAACCACGCCCCCTTTCCCTGCTCCTGTTTGAGTTGGATAAAATCTTCAATCCTACGAGATATTGTCATGGCAAGATACTCAAAGGAATGAACCACCTTCAACATCAAGAGGGGCCCTTCGCTAATATATTCAAAATTATCCAGTAACATAAGAGAGGTCTTTAACCAATTAACATCAAACCAGAGACGTCACCAAAGGAGTTAACTTTACAGAATATTCTTGGAAGGATTAAGTTAGTACAGTTTATAAAAAAAATAAAAAAAGATCTCTGCATATAAAGAAATCCGGTCCTCTGGTCCCAACACTCCAAAACCCTCAATCCTAGTATCTTGCCTAATACTTATTGCTAGGGGCTCAATAGAGATGTCAAAGAGGAGCGGAGAAAGTGGACAATAGTGTTGATGGAGCATGCTCGGCCGAACACCAGTTCAGCTTGAGCATCACGATGCTTGGCACATCGCGGTGTTCGGCCAAATACCGAGTGTGCTTGAGCGCAATGCTTGAGTCTCCTCCCTGCATGTTTGTTGGCTGCTACACAACCTATAAACGTGCAGGTACAGTAACTACTGCCACTCACTGTAATGCCGTAGCCATGTTGGTTACTGGCATTACAGTGATTGGCTGGCCGTAACGCGTCATCGGGTGCTATAAAGCACCTGATGACACGTGGTTCAGCCAGTCTTAGTCAGGGAGAGCTGTGCTGTAGAAGGGACAGATAGTGTAGGCGGGAATCAAATTTAATTTTTTTGTTAGGCAGGGTTGGTGTTAGAGACCCAAAAGTCCTTTTAAGGACTATTGTTGTATCTGGCAGCAATATATATTTTTAGAGCAACCTGAGCTAAATAGCTTGCAATTGTTTGGCTGCTGCAGCAGTGGTGGATCCAGAGCCTGGTCTCAGGAGGGGCACTTCCAGATTATTTACTGTCCGCCGCCACAAAACAATGGTGCTTATAGAACAGACTACACAGTGTAGAGGTATACTGTATCAATATATTGTGTGGCACAGTGTATGCTATATGTGTATAACAAACATATTTCACATGAAAACGTACAATTACTTGGCTTGGCCCCTATATAGTGCCCCCGGTAAATGCCCCCATAGTGCTCCACACCCTCCTTCCTCCTAGTGCCCCCCATAAAGTACCAGTATAAAATGCTCCAGTAGATGCCCTCAGTGTCCCCCATAATTTGCAAGTATAAAATATCCCTTTTTAGTGCCCCCCGTAGATGACCCCATAGTACTCCTCTCCCCCTTCCCCATAGTACCCACCATAATGTGTCCCAGTATAAAATTCTATTGTACAGAGCCCCCCATATAAAATACCCCTTTTTTGTGTCCTCAGTAGATGCCCCTATAGTGCCCCCAATCATGTGCCAGTAATAAAAGCAATAATATCACAGAAAAATATAGCTACCAGTTTTAAAATTTAACTTTTACTAAATGATATTTAAAAGAGCATCATTCCAAATATTCCATGATATTATATTTGTAGGCCAGACTAGGATGAAGCTGAACCCACCTCAAGCATCAGGGTAGCAAAATACTTTGAAATAATGGAAAGATTCAGACTCCAGCACTCACTTTTTTTGAAGTGTCAAGTTCTCCATCTTTATTGTAGCAATTGTGCACAGACAATACAGGACTCAAATTCTCTCTGGTGTAGGCTGTTGACGCGTTTCGAAAAATTCTTATTCGTAACAGTGGTGTGTGTCTGGTGTTCTCAGGTATAAATAAGAGCTCAAATGTGTATAATTAACGTTATAGTCACTCCCACCGTGACTAAGCACAGGGTGGAGAGAGAAAACAGCATGGGGCAATTGGATTCCTCCCCTTTGCCCCATGCTGTTTTCTCTCTCCACCCTGTGCATAGTCACGGGTGGGAGTGACTATAACGTTAATTATACACATTTGAGCTCTTATTTATACCTGAGAACACCAGACACACACCACTGTTACGAATAAGAATTTTTCGAAACGCGTCAACAGCCTACACCAGAGAGAATTTGAGTCCTGTATTGTCTGTGCACAATTGCTACAATAAAGATGGAGAACTTGACACTTCAAAAAAAATTGAGTGCTGGAATCTGAATCTTTCCATTATTTCTCTGTGCCTAACCAAGGAGGTTGAAAAACCAGGACACCGAGCACGCGGATACATCTCAACCGCAGACATAGTGAGCTGGTATATCTACTTTACATGTAGCAAAATACTTTCTTGGTAAAGGGTAGAAAAAGAAATGGCACTTACGGTTTGAAGATATTCTTGTAAGGTAGATATATTACAGGTGCGGTCTGAAGGTTAGATATCCTTTTGGGTACCTGGTAACTAGACCCTTTACTTACCCCTACATAACCCTAAGATGCTTTCTCACAGTGGGCTGCTTGTTTTAAGGACAAGGTAGATTGTCCTATGAATGATGGTGAAATGTCCCAACGCGTTTCCCCAAGTAAAAACTTGGTTCGTCAGGGGACTTTATATTAGATTCCCATAGCCGAAGGATGGTGGCTAAAATTCTGGCGATAACAGAGGCTGATGATATGCAACCTCTTGTATATTGGAGCAGAGTTTAAATAGCGGACTTTTGGCGCCACATATTTGGTAACGCCCCCTCTGACTCATAGGTGAGTGATGTCTCAGTGGGTGTGTTATTATGCCGGTATTCTTATTGGTGTTAAACCTAGGTACCACGAAGGTGACGTACCTGTTGGCCGGCCCCGCTATCAGCTATCACGCTGATACCCTTGTATGTCACATCCGGTCATGTGATAGAAGTTTTGGTCATCATGTGATCGCTACTTCCTGTCTGTGGAACGCAAACAGATGCCGTTGGTTGTTTATGGAACGCATCGCCTGATACTGATTTTTGTTTCCTATTAGATCACTTGGGTTTTATAATAATGTTCTCTTATAGTTACTATAAGCTAATACTCTGCAATTAGATGTCAATAGAAGAAATTTAATTGGAATAAGGATGTTTAATCGATGTCTTAGTTTGATAAAAAGGGAGGAGGGGTGAGGAGATATATAAGACTTTTGAACCTATTCCGGCTCTGATATAATCTGGATTCCTAGTCATATCTATTTGTTAATGGATCCCATGTCTATAGTTATATGACTAGAGGCATTACTGAAAAAGAGGGAGGAGTTAATTTAGATGAAGCATGTATAGGAGATTTGTTCATTGAGTCCCTGGGGGTGAATGGTTCTTAATCTATAGATCCACTGGGCTTCTTTTCTCAAGATTCTGTTGTCCCAGTCTCCACTCCTGGGTGACTGTCTGACCACCTCAACCACTTGAAATTTTAATGTTTTAGCATCCCCACTATGATATTCGTTAACATGGCGTGCTATTGGTTTATCCCTTTTGTTCCTGATATCTCCCAGATGTTCACATACCCTTCTTCTAAATTCGCGTTTGGTTTTCCCAATGTAATTTAGTGGGCAGATACAGGAACACATATATATTACTCCTTGGGTACAGCAGTTGGCAAAATCATAATTTTGATATACTCTGCCCGTGCTACTGCTAGAAAAGGAGTTAGATTTTAATATATATGGGCAGCACACGCAGTTGTTTCCACATTTGAAGGTTCCTGGAGGTCTATTTCCAAGCCAGGTGCGGTCACTGGGTGGTTTCTGATAATGGCTGTGTATTAGCCTATCCCGTAGTGACCTACCCCGTCTGTAAGTGATGGTGGGGGTGGTTGGTAGAAATTCAGCTATGTCAAGATCAGAAAGTAGGATGTCCCAGTTGTTATTCAGGATATCTCTTACCCTCTGATTCTGTTTATCATAGGTACCAACGATTCTAGTTGTGGTGTCAGTCTGACAGTGAGAGGCATTTGTTGCAGGTAGAGAGTGCCGATCTCTCTGATTGGCATGTTGGAATGCCGCCCTTAGTATCTGATCAGGATATCCTCGCTGTTGGAATCTACCACGTAAATCTGCAGATTGTTCATAGAAGGTGGAATAAGATGAACAGTTCCTTTTCATACGCAGATATTGGCCCCTGGGAATGCCTCGTTTAAGGCTCAGTGGGTGATAACTGTCCCATTGAAGCAAGCTGTTGGTAGAGGTGGCCTTCCTATAGGTCTCAGTACGTAACTCACCCAGATGTTTAGTTATACGGACATCCAGGAAAGCCAATGTTTCGTGGTCAATTTCAGACGTAAACTTGAGCCCTATATCATTGATATTAAGATGTTTAACAAAATCCGAGAATTCCTCTCTGCTGCCGTCCCATAGAATGAATACATCATCGATGTAGCGGCCCCAATATATAATATTGGGGGCCCATCGATGACATGACTCATTAAATACCAGCGTGTCCTCCCACCAGCCCAGGAACAAATTAACGTAACTGGGCGCACATGGGCTACCCATCGCTGTGCCCCTGAGCTGGTGGTAGAAGCGTGTCTCAAACAGAAAATAGTTATGCGATAAAACAAATTCCAGAATTCTGATGACAAATTCGGAATGACGCTGGTATTGGGTACCACGAGTGCTCAGATAATGTCTCGTTGCAGTAATCCCCCAGGAGTGGGGAATGCTGGTATATAGTGCCTCTACATCGATAGAGACCAGATAGATGGTATCTGCAACTTCAACATTCTCAATTTTGAGTAGTAAGTCTGTGGTATCTCTAATATGGGACGGCAGAGAGGGGACAAAGGGTCTCAGAATTCTGTCAATATAGGAGCTGACGCCATACGTAATGGAGTCTATACCAGAAACAATTGGTCATCCCTTTAGTGGTGGATAGCCCTTGTGGATCTTGGGGAGCGCATAAAAAGTTGGAATTTGGGGATGAATAGATAACCTATGGCCCATTTCTTCCTTTGATATTAATCTATCATCAAGTGCCTGAATCAGTATGGTCTCTAACTCCATGTTAAATTTAACCGTAGGGTTTGAAGGTAAGATGGCATAACATGTGATTTCATTTAGTAGACACAGACACATATCCCGATATGTATTATGATCCATTATAACCACATTTCCACCCTTGTCAGATGGTTTAAGTATGATCTTAGGGTCTTTTTCCAACTTTATAAGGGCCTGCATCTCATCCTTACTCAGATTGTTGATTTTAGTTCTCTGTGATCTCTCTAGTTTAGTCAGTTGGTCTGTCACAAGTTTACAAAATAAGTCTATAACTAGAGTATCCTGGGGGGGTGGTGTTTTTTTACTTTTTTGTTTTAAGTCGGTAAAAGGACCTAGGCCGCGAGTTTGTTCATTGTCATCTAATAGGGAGTTCAGGATCCGTACCCCCTCTAGATCAGATCTAGCGATACCTAGTTTTTTACACTCCTCCTCATCATGAGTTTTGAAGCACTTGCGCCATTTAAGCTTACGGACAAAAAGGTTAATATCTTTAACCAACTCAAAGGAATTAAAATTTGTGGCAGAAACAAATGAGAGGCCCCTACTCAGGAGGTCCTTCTCCTGTTCTGTTAATAGTTTGTCCGTAAGGTTAATGACTTGATTCTGAGAGGGTGTTATTTTGTCCTGTTCCCTTGTTGCGAGGGGGCTGGTTCCCTGTCTCTTAGTTGATATGGGAACTGGTTTCCCCCACTTGTCATTTCTAAAAAAGTGTTCTGGGTTGACACTGGAATTTGGGAGCCAGAGGATATTGAGGAGGAGGAGGAGGAACATGCTACAGGTAAGCATGGTTGGTCCCCTGGTTGTGTTTGCTGATTTCGATAGGGGGTCTGTGAGTATCCCCGATTTGACTTCGGTGGCCATTTTTTATTATTTCTACCTCTTCCCCTACTATTACCTCTACTCCGAAAGGGTGGCACCCCTCTCTCCGTATCAGAGGATTCGGGGTCAGTAGAAGATATATCAGTTTGTGCAGATTCCTGGGGGTATGTTTGTAGAATGTTGAAAGCCCGTTTGTCACGGAATTCCCCTAAATCACGAATGAATTGTCTATGTTTACGATCCTTTAGGATTGTCTGATATCTCTCAATATTTGTCCTGAGTGTGCTCTCCCGTCGGCCAAACTCTGGATCTGCTTTATGGTTCAAAGCAGATTCAATCAGAGAGTTCAGATGATTGGAGGCTCTTTCTAAGATCAGCCGTTCCTCCTCTAGGAGAATCGAAATGAGCTCATTCTCCCATTTTTCTATTTATTGGGCTGATCTTGACCGTTCAGCAGGTATTATATTGACCCTAAGCCCCTTAGGTACTATTTTATTTTTGATATAATTTTCCAGTGATTGGCATTCCCACCACGATTTCAGATGATCCCTATATGCCTCATAAAGGTCCTTGAATATGATTTTTAGTGATGGGGTTTTATCCGCATTCTCATCTCCCTCCTTTTCAGAAAAGGCCTCCAGTGCATCATGTATCCAATTATTAGTATCCACGGGTCCAGATAGGAAACCAGCCATAACAATTAGAAACACAATCACAGGGTGTCATATATTATAGTGGCAAGCTATCATCAATAATATCACAGAAAAATATAGCTACCAGTTTTAAAATTTAACTTTTACTAAATGATATTTAAAAGAGCATCATTCCAAATATTCCATGATATTATATTTGTAGGCCAGACTAGGATGAAGCTGAACCCACCTCAAGCATCAGGGTAGCAAAATACTTTGTTGGTGAAGGGTAGAAAAAGAAATGGCACTTACGGTTTGAAGATATTCTTGTAAGGTAGATATATTACAGGTGCGGTCTGAAGGTTAGATATCCTTTTGGGTACCTGGTAACTAGACCCTTTACTTACCCCTACATGACCCTAAGATGCTTTCTCACAGTGGGCTGCTTGTTTTAAGGACAAGGTAGATTGTCCTATGAATGATGGTGAAATGTCCCGACGCGTTTCCCCAAGTAAAAACTTGGTTCGTCAGGGGACTTTATATTAGATTCCCATAGCCGAAGGATGGTGGCTAAAATTCTGGAGATAACAGAGGCTGATGATATGCAACCTCTTGTATATTGGAGCAGAGTTTAAATAGCGGACTTTTGGCGCCACATATTTGGTAACGCCCCCTCTGACTCATAGGTGAGTGATGTCTCAGTGGGTGTGTTATTATGCCGGTATTCTCATTGGTGTTAAACCTAGGTACCACGAAGGTGACGTACCTGTTGGCCGGCCCCGCTATCATCTATCACGCCGATACCCTTGTATGTCACATCCGGTCATGTGACAGAAGTTTTGGTCATCATGTGATCGCTACTTCCTGTCTGTGGAACGCAAACAGATGCCATTGGTTGTTTATGGAACGCATCGCCTGATACTGATTTTTGTTTCCTATTAGATCACTTGGGTTTTATAATAATGTTCTCTTATAGTTACTATAAGCTAATACTCTGCAATTAGATGTCAATAGAAGAAATTTAATTGGAATAAGGATGTTTAATCGATGTCTTAGTTTGATAAAAAGGGGGGGGGGGGGTGAGGAGATATATAAGACTTTTGAACCTATTCCGGCTCTGATATAATCTGGATTCCTAGTCATATCTATTTGTTAATGGATCCCATGTCTATAGTTATATGACTAGAGGCATTACTGAAAAAGAGGGAGGAGTTAATTTAGATGAAGCATGTATAGGAGATTTGTTCATTGAGTCCCTGGGGGTGAATGGTTCTTAATCTATAGATCCACTGGGCTTCTTTTCTCAAGATTCTGTTGTCCCAGTCTCCACCCCTGGGTGACTGTCTGACCACCTCAACCACTTGAAATTTTAATGTTTTAGCATCCCCACTATGATATTCGTTAACATGGCGTGCTATTGGTTTATCCCTTTTGTTCCTGATATCTCCCAGATGTTCACATACCCTTCTTCTAAATTCGCATTTGGTTTTCCCAATGTAATTTAGTGGGCAGATACAGGAACACATATATATTACTCCTTGGGTACGGCAGTTGGCAAAATCATAATTTTGATATACTCTGCCCGTGCTACTGCTAGAAAAGGAGTTAGATTTTAATATATATGGGCAGCACACGCAGTTGTTTCCACATTTGAAGGTTCCTGGAGGTCTATTTCCAAGCCAGGTGCGGTCACTGGGTGGTTTCTGATAATGGCTGTGTATTAGCCTATCCCGTAGTGACCTACCCCGTCTGTAAGTGATGGTGGGGGTGGTTGGTAGAAATTCAGCTATGTCAAGATCAGAAAGTAGGATGTCCCAGTTGTTATTCAGGATATCTCTTACCCTCTGATTCTGTTTATCATAGGTACCAACGATTCTAGTTGTGGTGTCAGTCTGACAGTGAGAGGCATTTGTTGCAAGTAGAGAGTGCCGATCTCTCTGATTGGCATGTTGGAATGCCGCCCTTAGTATCTGATCAGGATATCCTCGCTGTTGGAATCTACCACGTAAATCTGCAGATTGTTCATAGAAGGTGGAATAAGATGAACAGTTCCTTTTCATACGCAGATATTGGCCCCCGGAAATGCCTCGTTTAAGGCTCAGTGGGTGATAACTGTCCCATTGAAGCAAGCTGTTGGTAGAGGTGGCCTTCCTATAGGTATCATTACGTAACTCACCCAGATGTTTAGTTATACGGACATCCAGCAAAGCCAATGTTTCGCCAATGTAAACTTGAGCCCTATATCATTGATATTAAGATGTTTAACAAAATCCGAGAATTCCTCTCTGCTGCCGTCCCATAGAATGAATACATCATCGATGTAGCGGCCCCAATATATAATATTGGGGGCCCATCGATGACATGACTCATTAAATACCAGCGTGTCCTCCCACCAGCCCAGGATCAAATTAGCGTAACTGGGCGCACATGGGCTACCCATCGCTGTGCCCCTGAGCTGGTGGTAGAAGCGTGTCTCAAACAGAAAATAGTTATGCGATAAAAAAAATTCCAGAATTCTGATGACAAATTCGGAATGACGCTGGTATTGGGTACCACGAGTGCTCAAATAATGTCTCGTTGCAGTAATCCCCCAGGAGTGGGGAATGCTGGTATATAGTGCCTCTACATCGATAGAGGCCAGATAGATGGTATCTGCAACTTCAATATTCTCAATTTTGAGTAGTAAGTCTGTGGTATCTCTATTATGGGACAGCAGAGAGAGGACAAAGGGTCTCAGAATTCTGTCAATATAGGAGCTGACGCCATACGTAATGGATTCTATACCAGAGACAATTGGTCATCCCTTTAGTGGTGGATAGCCCTTGTGGATCTTGGGGAGCGCATAAAAAGTTGGAATTTGGGGATGAATAGATAAAATATGGCCCATTTCTTCCTTTGATATTAATCAGTATGGTCTCTAACTCCATGTTAAAATTTAACCGTAGGGTTTGAAGGTAAGATGGCATAACATGTGATTTCATTTAGTAGACACAGACACATATCCCGATATGTATTATGATCCATTATAACCACATTTCCACCTTTGTCAAATGGTTTAAGTATGATCTTAGGGTCTTTTTCCAACTTTATAAGGGCCTGCATCTCATCCTTACTCAGTAATAAAAGCACTCCCCCAATCATGTGCCAGTAATAACAGCCCCCCCCAATCATGTGCCAGTAATAACAGCCCCCACCCATTATGTGCCAGTATTAACAGCCCCCCCTCATTATGTGCCAGTAATAACAGCCCCTTGGCAGCGATGCGATGCAGGCTCAGGTGGCGCGATGATGTCATTGCGCTGCCTGCACCGGCCTCTGATAGGCTGCCGGTCTAGTGCCGGCAGCCTATCAGAGGAACAGGGAAGGGACACACCTCTCCCCTGCTCCTCCGCACAGCCTTCTGTATAGCTGAGCGCTCATCTCCCTGTGCCCCGCCCCCACCGCCCCCACCTCTGAGCAGCTCGGGGGGGGCAATTGCCCCGTTGCCCCCCCCCCCGGATCCGCCACTGCGCTGCAGACAACAACATTATCTGCGCTACATCTCCTGTGTAACGTGTGCGCAGCATAAAAATCTCTGACATCCAGTGTCCTTTTTCCATAGACGGTGTCCGCTGCGGACAGTGACATTACCTGCGCTACATCTCCTGTATAACGTTGCGCATCCTAAAAATATCAGTAGCGCAGATAATGTTGCTGTCCGCAGCGTCTTTGGAAAAAGTACACTGGATGCCACAGATATTTTTAGTACGCGCACACGTTATACAGGAGATGTAGCGCAGGTAATGTCATTGTCCGCAGTGGACACCGTCTATGAAAAAAGAACACTGGATGTCACAGATATTTTTAGGATGCGCACACGTTACACAGAAGATCTAGCGCAGATAATGTTGCTGTCTGCAGCAGCCAAACAATTGCAAGCTATTTAGCGCAGGTTGCGCTAAAAATATATATTGCTGCCAGATACATCAATAGTCCTTAAAAGGACTTTTGGGTCTCTAACACCAACCCTGCCTAAAAAAAAAAATATTTGATTCCCGCTTACACTATCTGTCCCTTCTACAGCACAGCTCTCCTTGATGAAGACTGGCCGAACCATGTGTCATTGGGAGCTTTATAGCACCCGATGACGCGTTTCGTCCAGCCAATCACTGTAATGACAGTAACCAGGTATAAATATAGAGTTCGGACCGCGCATATCATCAAGGCCAGTATGCAAACAGTTTTTCCTTCTTCCTTCTCCCTTTTGAAAGAGAACCGAGGGCTGCAAATATCCTATATATGGATATCCTGCAACTAATAAAAGTTAAGATAGTGTAAGTCCGTACGGTTATTTAACCTGCACTGCACAGATTAAACCGTACGGACTTACACTATCTTAACTTTTATTAGTTGCAGGATATCCATATATAGGATATTTGCAGCCCTCGGTTCTCTTTCAAAAGGGAGAAGGAAGAAGGAAAAACTGTTTGCATACTGGCCTTGATGATATGCGCGGTCCGAACTCTATATTTATACCTGTTTAAAGCGTGACTGACCCCACAACACTTTTCGGACCTGCAGCACAGCATTGTTGCGGACTGGTGATAAATTTCTTTTGTAATGACAGTAACCAACATGGCTACGGCATTACAGTGAGTGGCAGTACTTACTGTACCTGCAGTATCTGTGACATCCAGTGTACTTTTTCCATAGACGCTGTGGACAGCGACATTATCTGCACTACATCTCCTGTTTAACGTGTGTGCATACTAAAAATATCTGTGACATCCAGTGTACTTTTTCCGTAGACGTTGTCCGCTGCGGACAGTTACATTACCTGCGCTACATCTCCTGTATAACGTTTGCACATCATAAATATCAGTGACATTTACTGTAATTTTTTATTAGCCATTGGTGACAGCAACATTACCTGCACTACAGCTCCTATATAACGTTTGCACATCCTAAATATCAGTGACATTGAGTCAAATTTTTTCACTGCTGGTGGAAGCGACATTACCTGTGCTACATCTCCTGTATAATGTTTGCACATCCCAAATAGCTGTGACATTCCATGTAATATTTTATTAGCCGCTGGTCACAGTGACATTACCTGCTCTACATCTCCTGTATAACGTTTGCACATCCTAAATATCAGTGACATTCAGTTTAATTTATTTGCGCATACACTTACAAAACCTGCTCTAGTGTACGTGTGACATACTTGCAAGCTTATATACCATTTAATATGCAGAAGGCGAGCAGTAAGGGATGGGGAAGTGGCCGTGCTGATGATGGTGCACACAGAGGCCGTGGCCCTGGGCGCTGTGAAACTGTGCCCGCTGCCAGAGCACAATAAACACACTCATCCATGATACCTAGCTTCATGTCCCAGTTTTCAGGGCGGCCCAGGACACCACTCTCGAAGTCATACCAGTTGGATTGCAGCAGATAATGCTTACAGTCGGTTAAGCACCACCCTGACTTCCACAAAGTCCAGTCTCCATAGCCAAGAGTCTGGTCAACACAATCCTCACCCTAATCCTCCTTCCTCCCACCATGGAGAGTCTTGCCAAACAAGTGATCCGACACTTGGAGGAGCTCTTTTCATCGCATTTCCTTGATTTGGGCCTCTCGCCAAGCCCGCTTGAAGAGGGACATGAGGAGATCATGTGCACCGATGCCCAAACTCTTGAGCATCCACAATCACAAGAAGATGACGATGGGGAATGGCAATTAGTGTTTCACGAGGTGGATTATAATGATGAGACACAGATGCAAATAAGTCAACGGCAATTAATGTCTCAAGAGGTTGATGATGAGGATGAGACATAGTTGTCAATAAGTGAGGTTGTTGTTAGGTCAACAAGTCAGGAGGATGAGCAGAGTGAGGAAGTGAAAGAGGAGGTGGTGAACGATGAAATCACTGATCCAACCTGGGAAGGTGGCAAGCAGAGCAAGGACAGCAGTACAGAGGGGGAGGGATCCACAGCACCACAACAGGCTGGAAGAGGCAGTGGGGTGACAAAGGGAGAAGGTGGGCCACACCAAACAGGCCCGCAACTGTTCCCCGGAGCAATCCCTTGTGGCAATTTCCCTTGCCAAGGGGTAGGTGTTCTGCAGTCTGGCGTTTTTTTGAGTAAAGTGCAGACGATAAAAGAATTGTCATTTGCAACCTGTGCCGTACCAAAATGAGCAGGGGCGTGAACACTAGCAACCTCATCACCACGAGCATTATACGCCACATGGCATCAAAGCACCCTAAAAGGCGGGCCGAACGCCTGGTTTCACAATCAGTGTCTGTGGGTCACACCACTGCCTCCCCTTCCCCTGTGTTACTTGCTGGCCGAGCCCAGGTGCCTCTCGCCCTGCACCTGGACCTTCGCAAGCACCATCAGCTAGCACATCTACTTCTGTGTCCCAGAGCAGCGTATAAATGTCCATACCCTAGGCCTCCCACAGGCCATAGCACTAAATGCGCACCTTTCCAAATTGCTGGCCCTGGAAATGTTGCCATTTAGGCTTGTGGACACTGAGTCCCCAGCCGCCACTATTTTTTCTGGTTTGCCGTCCCCGCCTTACACCGGCATGTGTCCCGTAACTTCATCCGTGCTCTGACCAACGCAGTTATTGGGAAGGTCCACTTAATGACTGACACATGGACAAGTGCTTGTGGCCAGGGATGCTACATTTCCCTGACGATGCCAAGGATTGCGGGCACTACTTCCATCAAAATTTTCACCACTAACTACATTAGTGGCTGCAACCCCCCCTTCCTTCTCCTCCTCCACTTCCAATGAATTCTCATCTTGCAACACCAGTCAGCCCTCAGTCAGTAGCTGGAAGCAATGGAGCACTGCAGTGAGGAAGCGGCAACATGCCATGCTGAAACTAATATGTTTAGGTGACAAACAGCACAGCACCGCAGAGCTGTGGCAGAGTAAAAGGGACCAGCCTGAGCTGTGGCTCTTGCCAGTCAACCTACAACCAGGCATGGTTGTGTCTGATAATGGCCGTAACTTGGTGGCGGCTTTGGAGCTCGGCAAGCTTACACACATACCATGCCTAGCCCACGTGTTCAACTTAGTGGTTCAGCGATTTATCAAAACCTACCCCAATTTGCCTGAGCTACTGGGGAAGGTGCGCCACATGTGTGCCCATTTCCGAAAATCATCGACAGCTGCCGCTAGTCTGGCAATGCTGCAGCAGCACTTTCAATTGCCAGCTCACTAACTGTTGTGCGACGTGAGCACGCACTGGAATTAGTGGAAAACCAGCTGCAACATGGTTATCCCCTTTCCAGTCAGCTTACGTTCTTCACAAGCGACGAATGGGCATGGATTTCTGACCTTTGTGAGGTTTTACGCAACTTTGAGGAATCAACATAGATAGTGAGTAGCTGTCACCGCCAGCTCTCTGAGAAGCTCTGGCAGACGTTCTTCTGTACCTCTTGCATGATGTTCTTTGTTTTGGTTTCACTTTGTCATCTCTTTTCCTTCTCCCATCTGTCATCTATTTACACTGATTGCCTCCATTTATATTCCCTCCCATACTGCCTCACTTTGTGGTTAATACTACTTCCTGGATTGTGTTCACTGCTAGAGGTTGCAACTGCTGGTTCCTCAGATAAGTCTTTTCCTTTATTTGTGTTTCCGTGCTGGCTTGATTCTAGGTGACCCTGACTCCCTCCGTATTAAGTGCAGGGGGGAGCCAGTGGTCGTGTCCCCTCAATATTATAGGGTTTTCAGGTGTCACACAGTCTAGGTAAGAGGGCATGCAATTATCTATCATTAAGATCTTTGCATGGGCTTAGCAGTCAGGGAGAGCTCTAGGGGTGTTATAGGGCTCACCCATATGTTCCTTAGTTTGGGATAAAGTCAGTCGGATGTTTATTTATAACTTCCAGTTTTCTGCAACACCATCCGTGACAGTAGCGATGCTGCTATTATCAGCGTAACCATCCCACTTCTGTGTCTACTGAAACGCTTTGCATGTGGAAGAGGTGAAAATGGGGGGGGGGGGGGGGGTTACACAGGGTGATAGCCAGACCACCCTCAGTTCGCCTTACCAGCGCAAATTGGATGATGATGAGGGGCAGGAGACGGTTGCCTCCGCTACAGAGGGTAGTACCCATAGCAGGTTTATTGCATCTGTTCAGCGTGGATAGGCTGAAGAGGAAGAAGAGGATAAAGAGATTGAGAGTCATCCTCCTGATGAGGACAGCTAAGTCTTGCCTGTTAAGACTCTGGCACACATGGCTAACTTTATGTTATGCTGCCTCTTCCGTGACCCTCGTGTTATACGCATTTTGGCCAACACCGATTACTGGTTGTTCACCCTTCTCAACCCCCGCTACAAAGAGAACTTCTAATCTTTCATTCCTGTGGTGGAGAGGACTAGCAAAATGGTGCAATACCAGAAGGTCCTTTGTGGAAAAATTGCTCCAAAAGTTTCCAGCTGACAACGCTGGCAGCAGAGTACGTAGTTCCTTGGGCAACCGAGGAGGGGAGACGAGGGGAAAACACAGCAGTTCCAACAGAGACAAGGCAACACTCTCCAAGCAAGGCAACACTCTCCAAGGCCTGGGACAGTTTCAGGACACCCCTCCATCAACCTCACCGTGATGCGCGGCCTATTGTCACAAGGAGAGAAACGTTTTTGGAAGATGGTGAAGTAGTACGTAGCAGACCGTGTCAGCGTCCTCAATGATCCCTCTGTGCCTTACAACTATTGGGTGTCCAAGCTGGACACGTGGCACGAACTGACCCTCTACGCCTTGGAGGTGCTGGCCTGCCCCGCCGCCAGCGTTTTGTTAGAGTGGATATTTAGAGCTGCTGGGAGCATAATAACTGATAAGCGCATCTGACTGTCAACTGAAAATGCTGACATGTTGACTCTTATCAAAATGAACAAGGCCTGGATTGCCCCTGACTTCTCTACTCCACCAGAGGAAAGCGGCTGAACATAAAGGCACTTTAAATGTGGCTTTTATGGTGTATTGAATACACTGTATTCCCATGCACCCCTTCCACCACAAAAAAGGGTATATGGTTCAATCTTCCTTTTCTCATCCTCCTTCTCCATCATATCAACATGCTTATTAGGCTGCCCTGGCTCCTAATGTTTTAGAGGGTCAGCTCAGCAGCAGGCCCTCAACCATAATTTTTTCGATGGTCAGCTCAGCAGCAGGCCCTGAACCATAATTTTTTCCATGATCAGCTCAGCAGCAGGCCCTCGCCCATATTTGTTTCCATGGTCAGATCAGCAGCAGGCCCTCGCCACTAATGTTTTAGAGAGTCAGCTCAGCAGCAGACTCTCACCCTAATGTGTAGATGGTCAGCTCAGCAGCAGGCCCTTGCCCATAATTTTTTTCCATGGTCAGATCAGCAGCAGGCACTTGCCCCTAATGTTTTAGAGAGTCAGCTCGACAGCAGACCCTCACCGCTAATGTTTTAGATGGTCAGCTCAGCAGCAGGCCCTTGTCCATAATTTTTTCCATCGTCAGATCAGCAGCAGGCACTCGCCGCTAATGTTTTAGAGAGTCGGCTTGGCAGCAATTACCCCTAATGTTTTTGATCAGGCATCCTCAAACTGCGGCCCTCCAGCTTTTGCAAAACTACAACTCCCAACATGCCCGAACAGCCTACAGGTATCAGCCTACAGCAGGGCATTGTGGGAGTTGTAGTTTTACAACAGCTGGAGGGCCGCAGTTTGAGGATGCCTGTTTTAGATGGTCAGATCAGCAGCAGGCCCTCGCCCCTAATGTTTCAGAGGGTCAAAAGGAGGCCCTTGCTCCTAATGTTTTTGAGGGTCAACAGCAGGCATCAATCATAATTTTTCAAGGGTGTGTATGATGCCCTCCTTTATGTGTAATAAAGAGTGTATTGGTGTGCCGGTTCCTTGTAAGTTTTGGCAGCACTTTCACTTAGTGCAGAGGCTTTATGAGAGTAGGAGTCCCACTATCTGAACAATTGTACCACAATGTGAATGAGGCCCTCCTTTATGTGATTTACAGGTTGTATTGGAGTTCCTTGTAATTTTTGGCAGCACTTGCACTTTATATACAAGTAAATATACAGGAAAGAATGTTTCCTAACAATTTTCCCTCTAAAATCGATTTTATCTTCGGTTTGGTGCGTATTATTGTCAGTCTGTAAAAGTGGAGTACTACTCGGACAACATCGTTCCCAGCAGCGACCTGGGAGTCCAAGATGCTTCCAGACATCCTCCCCATGCTGTTCCCGAACCATTTCAGTGGTGTTTTCATCAATTTCTGACCTTTTCCTGTGAACCAGACACCCTCCCCTCTTCAGAGCAGGGGTACCTGGTTTAATGCTCGGGTTCTCCCATTGACTTCAATACTACTCGAGCACCTGAGCACTTTGGTGCTCGAGCAACACTAGTGGACAACCTTGGCAAGTGCCTCTGGTTAACATAAAGCTTGAGGTAAGACTACCGTTAAGGTTCAACTTGACTATAGGAGAATTATACAGGAGCCTAACCATACTTATGAACCTCTCACCGAATCCCATACTTCCCAAGACCTTCTATAAAAATCCCCATTCCACCCTGTCAAACGCCTTAGAGGCATCCAAAGACAGAATGGAATGGGAGATACCTCAAGATGACTGTATATTCGCAAAGAGTCGATGGAGATTATGTTGAGTACCTTTACTAGGAATAAACCCGTTTTGATGCGGGTGAATAATCGAGGAGATAACTCTTGACAACGTAGTGGCCAGAAACCTTGCTAGGAGTTTAACATCTGTGTTCAAAAGTGATGTCGCTCTATATGACCCCATATCTAAGGGGTCTTTCCAAGCGGTATTAATACAATTACCGCTTCTGTCATTGAATGAGGTAAAATACCATCCTCCAATGAAGCACGAATTACCTTCAGAAGGTATGGGAGAATTGCCTTTCAATATTTTCAATAAAACTCATATGGAAAGCCATTCAGGCCAGGGGAAGAATTTCCCACACAAGCTTTTAATGCGGCCTCTTACTCCTGAGTTGTAAATTCAGCTTCAAGGGATTCCCTCTGTATATCAGTGAGAACCGGAAAAATGATGGAGTTGAGATACGAATCCATCATTTCACCTGGAGATGTTATTATTAGTATTATACAGTCAGGTCCATAAATATTGGGACATTGACACAATTCTAACATTTTTGGCTCTATACACCACCACAATGGATTTGAAATGAAACAAACAAGATGTGCTTTAACTGCAGACAGTCAGCTTTAATTTGAGGGTATTTACATCCAAATCAGTTGAACAGTGTCGGAATTACAACAGTTTTCATATATGCCTCCCACTTGTTAAGGGACCAAAAGTAATGGGACATAATAATAATCATAAATCAAACGTTCACTTTTTAATACTTGGTTGCAAATACTTTGCAGTCAATTAGAGCCTGAAGTCTGGAACGCATAGACATCACCAGACGCTGGGTTTTATCCCTGGTGATGCTCTGCCAGGTCTCTACTGCAAATGTCTTCAGTTCCTGCTTGTTCTTGGGGTATTTTCCCTTTAGTTTTGTCTTCAGCAAGTGAAATGCACGCTCAATCGAATTCAGGTCAGGTGATTGACTTGGCCATTGCATAACATTCCACTTCTTTCCCTTAAAAAACTCTTTGGTTGCTTTTGCAGTATGCTTTGGGTCATTGTCCATCTGCACTGTTAAGCGCTGTCCAATGAGTTCTGAAGAATTTGGCTGAATATGAGCAGATAATATTGCCCGAAACACTTCAGAATTCATGCTGCTGCTTTTGTCAGCAGTCACATCATCAATAAATACAAGAGAACCAGTTCCATTGGCAGCCATACATGCCCACGCCATGACACTACCACCACCATGCTTCACTGATGAGGTGGTATGCTTAGGATCATGAGCAGTTCCTTTCCTTCTCCATACTCTTCTCTTCCCATCACTCTGGTACAAGTTGATCTTGGTCTCATCTGTCCATAGGATGTTGTTCCAGAACTGTGAAGGCTTTTTTAGATGTCGTTTGGCAAACTCTAATCTGGCCTTCCTGTTTTTGAGGTTCACCAATGGTTTACATCTTGTGGTGAACCTTCTGTATTCTCTCTGGTGAAGTCTTCTCTTGATTGTTGACTTTGACACACATATACCTACCTCCTGGAGAGTGTTCTTGATCTGGCCAACTGTTGTGAAGGGTGTTTTCTTCACCAGGGAAAGAATTCTTCGGTCATCCACCACAGTTGTTTTCCGTGGTCTTCCGGGTCTTTTGGTGTTGCTGAGCTCACCGATGCGTTCCTTCTTTTTGAGAATGTTCCAAGCAGTTGTTTTGGCCACGCCTAATGTTTTTCCTATCTCTCTGATGGATTTGTTTTGTTTTTTCAGCCTAATGATGGCTTGCTTCACTGATAGTGACAGCTATTTGGATCTCATCTTGAGAGTTGACAGCAACAGATTCCAAATGCAAATAGCACACTTGAAATTAACTCTGGACCTTTTATCTGCTCATTGTAATTGGGATAATGAGGGAATAACACACACCTGGCCATGGAACAGCTGAGAAACCAATTGTCCCATTACTTTTGGTCCCTTAACAAGTGGGAGGCGCATATGCAAACTGTTGTAATTCCTACACCGTTCACCTGATTTGGATGTAAATACCCTTAAATTAAAGCTGACAGTCTGCAGTTAAAGCACATCTTGTTAGTTTCATTTCAAATCCATTGTGGGGGTGTATAGAGCCAAAAATCTTAGAATTGTGTCGATGTCCCAATATTTATGGACCTGACTGTATATTTCCATATAGTGTTCTAGAAAGGCTCCCTTTATTTTCTCTTGGTTATCAGTAATTGTACCATCTTTCAAACGAATACTATGTCTTTTTTTTAATCTTGATTTGATATCACCCTGGGGAAAAAATTTCCCAGACGACCTGCTTCAGAAAAAAGTTTTTGTCCCCTAAAAAACAATCTCTGCTGGGCCTTGTAAAGAAGAAACTCGTAATACTCTTGACTAGTATTTTACATCATCCTTCTATTCTCCTCTGTTTTATTCCTAGAAAACTGATTCATCCGACAAAGGGCAGCTGTTTTTAAAGCCCTCTCGTTCATCCCATATCTTTTTCTTAAGTTGGCGATAGTAGTGAAGAATACATATTAGTCATCAAAAAGTGACAGGTACCACGCCCCTTTTATTGTTTACTAAAACCCCTCTCGTCAACACACCCCTTTCGTCCTCTTGACAGGTCTCCTCCCACCCCCTTCGCCCCCTCCTAAATCTGAGTAATGCATGCCTGGATATGTCTAGAGACCGCGTTATATTATTATGGTAGATAGCGACCTCCACCACGCCCAAATTTTTATGATTATGGATTTATTAAAACATTATAAATTTGTCAATTTCTCACCTTCACCTCAATCTTTTATGAATTTATTAATATATTATGAATTTGACAATCTCTCAGTTTTGACCCATATGAATTTATTAAAATATTATGATTTTGTCTTTTTAACATGATATATATCTCTTTTAATAATTTAATGACAGTTGCTGTCGTTTTCTCAGTAATAATGACCTGCATGCTGTACGCATATATGAACGAGTGTATGACACTCCTCTCATACAACATACAGCCTCCAGTACAGCGACATAGGGTAAAAACGTGTCTGGGCGTGTCTAAAAATGTCTAAAAAGCACAACGTATGATAGATACATGCCTGGACATGTCTGGAGATCACATTATATTATTATGGTAGATGTGTGCCTGGACATATCTAAAGGCCCGCACAGCGAGCCCCTTATTGGCGGTAAACGAATTGCGCACAAACAAAAAAACGCAGAGTTTTAAAAACTTTATTGAGCAGATAAACAACGTGCAGAAAATCAGCAATGTTACAACACATATATAAATACAAAAATAAGTTTAGTTGGGTTACAATATACAATACATTTATAATATCTACACATAATCATTATTCACAAGCTTAACCAAGAAGATTTGCCAGGTACCACGCCCCTTTTATTGTTTACAAAAACCCCTCTCGTCAACACGCCCCTTTCGTCCTCTTGACAGGTCCCCCCACCTCCCTTCGCCCCCTCCCAAATCTGAATAGTGCATGCCTGGACATGTCTAGAGAGCGGTTCACCATACCCCTTAATGTCTGTATACAAATTGAGCACAAACAAAAACGCTGCGTTTTAAAAAGTTTATTGAGCAGATAAACAACGTACAGAAATACGATGCAATAATACAACACATAAATGTAGAAATACAGCAATTTTACATATAAATTCAAAATTCCTACACAAGTTCACACATCACATTCCCATCCTCAGATAGTGCAATAGACGTGACTAAACAACCCCTATCACGTTCCCAGCCTCATATAATGCAATGAGCATTACTAAACAGAGTGTAAATAATTGAGACCTTCAAGATACAGAGTACAATAAAGTCTGAAAAGGAACTTAAAGAGGACCTTTCATTACAATAAAAAATCTAAACTAAGTACTCAGCTCATAGCCTGAAAGTTTTTTTTCTCCCAGGCTATGAGCTGAGTGCTGCGATTGGCCAGCACTCCAGCCTGGGAGAAGGAGACGCCCAGGAGAACAAGAGCAGGCTCCTCCCAGTTGAGCCAAAAATCTGAAGATACCGGAACCTATACCGGTAGAATGGAGCGGCACCCAGGGATAATAGTAAGTGCAGGGAGATCCCTGGGCGCCGCTCTCCATGTCAGCATACTTAGTTTAGATTTTTTTTATTGTAATGAAAGGTCCTCTTTAACAATGAACAAATTTGGCGATAAATACACCATGAGAAAGAACTGGCTTTAAAATCTGGTAACTTATTTTTATCTATCTATTAATTATCTATCTATCTATAGTCTATCTTTCCTTCTATCTTTTATCTATCTATAGTCTATCTTTCCATCTATCTGTTATCTATCTATCCATCCATCCATTTATCTATCCAACTGTTATCTATTTATCTATCTATCCAATCTATCTATGTATCTATCCATTTATCTGTTGTTATCTATCTATGTATCTATACAGCCGTATACCCCATCTATCTAAATTCTATCAATTTATCTATTTATCTATATATATATATATATATATTTCTATCTACATATCTATGTATCAATAACCTATCTATCTATCTATCTATCTATCTATCCTGTCTATCCACAGACATGTCAGAACATGTCCTAATATAAAGTCTAAACATATATCTATGTATCTATCCATCTATCTAAATCCAACTCTCTATCTACCGGTATATATCTATCTATCTGTTATCTATCTATGTATCTATACAACTGTATACCCCATCTATCTAAATTCAATCAATTTATCTATCTATTTATCTATACATATTTCTATCTACATATCTATGTATAAATAACCTATCGATCTATCTATCTATACTGTCTATCTACAGACATGTCAGGACATGTCCTAATATAAAGTCTATACATATATCTGTTATTTATATATGTATCTACACATCTATATACCCCATCTATCTAAATTCTATCTATCAATTTATCTACCTATCTATCTTTCTATCTATCTATCAATTACCTATCCAACTCTCTATCTATCTATGTATCTATCCATCTATATGTTATCTATCTATGTACAGTACAGACCAAAAGTTTGGACACACCTTCTCATTCAAAGAGTTTTCTTTATTTTCATGACTTTGAAGGCTTTAAAACTATGAATTAACACATGTGGAATTATATACATAACAAACAAGTGTGAAACAACTGAAAATATGTCATATTCTAGGTTCTTCAAAGTAGTCACCTTTTGCTTTGATTACTGCTTTGCACACTCTTGGCATTCTCTTGATGAGCTTCAAGAGGTAGTCCCCTGAAATGGTCTTCCAACAGTCTTGAAGGAGTTCCCAGAGATGCTTAGCACACTTGTTGGCCCTTTTGCCTTCACTCTGCGGTCCAGCTCACCCCAAATCATCTCGATTGGGTTCAGGTCCGGTGACTGTGGAGGCCAGGTCATCTGGCGCAGCACCCCATCACTCTCCTTCATGGTCAAATAGCCCTTACTTTCAAAGTTTTCCCAATTTTTCGGCTGACTGACTGACCTTCATTTCTTAAAGTAATGATGGCCACTCGTTTTTCTTTACTTTGCTGCTTTTTTCTTGCCATAATACAAATTCTAACAGTCTATTCAGTAGGACTATCAGCTGTGTATCCTGACTTCTCCTCAACGCAACTGATGGCCCCAACCCCATTTATAAGGCAAGAAATCCCACTTATTAAACCTGACAGGGCACACCTGTGAAGTGAAAACCATTTCAGGGGACTACCTCTTGAAGCTCATCAAGAGAATGTCAAGAGTGTCAAATCCGACGTTTAGTTTTTTCTGAATGGTTACCATGGCTGCCAGGACGCTAAAGTCCTGTGACGTCAGGGCGCCCACGCGCATGGATGACGTGATCGCATGGATCACGTCATCCATGCGCATGGGGCACCCTGACGTCATTCTGGAGCGCCCCGGGAGCCGCACGGACGGTAAGTATACTGCTCCCCCGCTCCCCACTACTACTATGGCAGCCAGGACTTTAATAGCGTCCTGGGTGCCATAGTAACACTGAACGCATTTTGAAGACGGATCAGTCTTCAAATGCTTTCAGTTCACTTGCGGTGTTACGGATCCGGCAGGCACCTCCGGGAAATGGAGTGCACGACGGATCCGGACAACGCAAGTGGGAAAGAGGCCTTAGATAGATGGCGTACATAGATATGTAGATACATAGATAGATGTATAGACTTTATATTAGATAAAGAAGAAAATCCACAGCACTCCTCAGTTCTGGTGAACAAGCTGGTTACTTTATTGGTAACAGCAGCATAGGGATAGCAACGTTTCAACCATCTCTGGTCTTTATCAAGCTATGAGATCATATAGTGACATGTGCCTTTAAATAGTGACTCCATGGGTGTGTCTCCCATCAATAAAACATCAAAAAAATCAACATGTGAGATAACTAAGTGTTTAAGATTCAGCCTATCAAGTGACTGGGTGTAGTTAATTGAATCATTAACTATCATTTATGCATATAATAACATAATACTTACTGGTGGGGGAGGGACCATGTAAAAGCTGCGCTCAGTCAGGAGGTGAGATTGCGCCAAAAACCGGCATGTTCCGATTCCATATGCGCCTGCGCCGAGTCCCCACATCCACAGGGGGAGGGATTCTAAGTCGGCCAATAGAAAAATCGGGCGCCCATGACGTCTGCTGTTGCCGGGGCGGGGGGCAGATCCCAGTGAAGGGAACGTCCTCCGGCCGCGGCGCCAATCAGAGTATAGGTGCCGATGACGTCTATTGTTGCTAGGGAGAGTCTGCAGTCCAAAGCAAAGCTAGGATCGCGTCCCCTTCATAGCAACTACACATGCCATACATGAAAGCAACTGGGGGAGGACCGGGGTGATGATAGCATATTTAGCCGCTGTGCCTGAGGATCCCATCTGGCTGGGATCGCTGTTTAGGCGATTCCAGCTGTCACTTGGGTACTCATACTAGGCTATGGCCCCTACATGGACGTGACCAACACTAGGCTAGCCATCAGTCCCTAGAAGAGGGGCCACAGGCCGACATTCATACATCCCCCATCTGTATACAGTGCAAACCACAGAATTTCTTGAGTGTGTTTACTCTGTGACAGGGGTTACTTTACATGATAGTGTCCCCCTGGTCGCTCATTGTTTAGATAGCGACCAGGGGCAACGCTACCCTGCTCATACATACTCATTTAAAGGCCGCTAATGCATCAAACTTACCCCTGCGGTTCCTGTGTAGCCGCTGAAGGAGTATGGCAATTATAGAGGTCTTGGTCGTTGTGGAATCTGTGTAGGCGCAGCTGGAGATGTAGTCGGGTGAAGAAACTAATAAAACCTGGTTTAACATGGAGAGCCCCCTGTAAGGTAAAGGTAGAAAAGGTGACTTTTGTGATTAAAACAAACACAACAATTATCTATTGTTGGGCACTCTACTTATGATAAAATCATCCGTAGCAAAGTCATAGATAGGGATTGGGCAGGACATAACCTGGGGAGAAAAATAATTAATGCAAGAAGATACTCAAATTAAAGTCCCTATTGCAGGGGTACTCAACTGGCGGACCGCGGTCCAAATACGGACCGCGGCCGCCAGTTGTCCGGACCCCGGCCATCCTTCAGAGCACTGCTCCTCTCCTGCACACTGTGCCGTGCAGGAGGAGGAGCTTACCGGCGCACTTCCACCTGACCCACAGCGCAGTGAGACAGGGCTCCCTCCACATGTAAGCGCTCCTCCTCCTGCACACTCTGGCAGCTCTGCTCAATACAGCGGCGGGGCACAGGAGATGATCGTTCTCAGCAGCGCAAGAGGAGTCTCTCCCTCCCCCCTGTGCTGCTGCTGTCCCCGCCGCTGCCAATAAGAAGAGGCAGGAGGAGGAGGGGAGGGGCTGTGGCCACTGCGCCACCAATGAAGAAAACTGACCTGTAATACAAATACAGGAGGCGGGTGCCGGAATCAAATAGCCGGCACCCGACCTCTGTGACAGAGAGCTGCGATCAGCTGCAGTTGAGTTAACCCTTCAGGTGCGGTACCTGAGGGGTTAATTGTAGCTGATC
Organism: Bufo bufo; assembly: GCF_905171765.1. Taxonomy (NCBI): domain Eukaryota; kingdom Metazoa; phylum Chordata; class Amphibia; order Anura; family Bufonidae; genus Bufo; species Bufo bufo. The sequence goes on along the minus strand of NC_053397.1, from coordinate 131,331,035 downwards.
GCAGCCCCCTGTCACAAAGGTCGGGTGCCGGCTATTTGATTCCGGCACCCGCCTCCTGTATTTGTATAAGAAACGTTGGTGGCACAGTGCGCCCCCCCCCCTAGTATAAGAAACGTTGGTGGCACAGTGCGCCCCCCCCCCTAGTATAAGAAACATTGGTGGCTCAGTGGGAAGTGCCAATGAGGGTTAAAAATGATAAAAGAAAATCAACTCACCTCCTCCAGTTCATCACGTAACTGCCGGTCTCCAGTTCTTACTTCTTTCTTCAGGACCTGTGGTGACGTCACTGAGCTCATCACATGGCCCATTACCATGGTGATGGATCATGTGATGAGCTCAGTGATGTCACCACAGGTCCTGAAGAAAGAAGTAAGAACTGGAGACCGGCAGTTACGCGATCAACTGGAGGAGGTGAGTAAATTATTTTTTAACCCTCATTGGCACTGCCCACTGCACCACCAATGTGTATTATATTGGGGGGGGGCGCACTGCGCCACCAATGTTTATTATACTGGGGTGATGGGGGGGGCGCACTGCGCCACCAATGTTTATTATATTGGGGGGCACACTGCGCCACCAATGTTTATTATATTGGGGGGCACACTGCGCCACCAATGTTTATTATATTGAGGGGGGGCGCACTGCGCCACCAATGTTTATTATATTTAGGGGGGGCGCACTGCGCCACCAATGTTTATTATACTGGGGTGATGGGGGGGGGCGCACTGCGCCACCAATGTTTATTATACTGGGGTGATGGGGGGGCACACTGCGCCACCAATGTTTATTATACTGGGGTGATGGGGGGGTGCACTGCGCCACCAATGTTTATTATTTTGAGGGGGGGCGCACTGCGCCACCAATGTTTATTATATTGAGGGGGCCGCCAGACGAAAAAGTCGGACATGTAGTACTTTTAGTCTGGCGGCCTCTCACCGTGCTGCGCCGTAACTCTGCCCCCATCCCCATTATAGTCGATGGGCACAGAGCAGCGGCACGGCGAAGTAGTGGCAAGATGGATCTGACGGGGTGAGCAGCCTGTCGGATCCGTCCTGCTGCAAGTGTGAAAGTACCCTTACTAATGAGCGCTTCCATCATGGAACGCCCATTAGTACAGCATTTACCTCCACCGCTACTTGTGCTAGTAAAAAAAAATATATATAACGCCTACGGTACCTCCACCTCCATTTGCTCACGCTGTGGAGAACACTCCCTGCTGACTAGAAGCTCAGGACAGGACCTACAAGACGTCATCACGTTGGAGCACCGGTCCTGAGCTTGCAGTCAGCAGCGAATGTTCACCGCAGCCAGGTAAATGCTAATTTTTTATTTTTTTTTGCAAAAGCAGAGAAGGGGGGCACTACTCTTACTGGGGGCACTAATGGGGACATTATTCTTACTGGGGCACTAATGTGGCCATTACTAATTCTGGGACTTACCCGGGGCGCTCCACTATAACGTCAGAGCGCCCCACGAGCATGTATCACATGATCGCATGGCATCTTTACTGTTGGCGTTCAGCTCGGACCTTCACCTGACTGCAGACCCTGGTATGTGGACCTTTAATAAAACTAGTTGAGTACCCCTGCCCTATTGAGTCCTTTCGGTTCCAGCATATCAAGTCTGTGGATCCATTTTAGTTCCAATTTCTTAAGTAGAGTCTCTCGATCCCCACCCCTCTTCAGTTGTGGGGATCGAGAGACTCTACTTAAGAAATTGGAACTAAAATGGATCCACAGACTTGATATGCTGGAACCGAAAGGACTCAATAGGGACTTTAATTTGAGTATCTTCTGCCCCCCAATGACTTGAAATCTCAACTGTGAGATATTGTGTCCGGTTTTTACAAAATGTTCTGGGACGGGTAGTTCAAGGACGTGTTTGCAGATCTTAGATTTGTGTTGGGTGAGTCTTTTTTTGATCTCCCGTGTGGTCTCGCCCACATATAGGAGTCCGCAGGGACATTCACATTGTAAATTATAGATAACGAATGACGAGTTGCATGTGTACAGTTGTTTGATACGGTATCTAGTACCTGTCCGGGGGTGTACAAATGTATTCCCCTTCATCATGCTGTTGCAATAGCAACATCCTAGGCAAGGGAAACTGCCCGTTCTTTTATTTTGTTGTTTTGGGGTATGTGCATCTGCATGTACTAACCTGTCTCGTAAGTTCGTTCCCCTTTTATAAGAAAATAGGGGGGGATTCTGGAACGCAGGAGTTTCTGGAAAGGCTTGGGTTAAGAGTTTCCAGTTCTTTTTAATGATGGATGAAATTTTGTTGCTCAGGGGGGTATATGTAGACACAAATGGGATTTTTTTGAGTTGTTCTCTAGGTTTTCTTTTTTCAATCAGTTCTCGTCTGGACATACTCTGTACTCTGTGTTTTTGAACAAGTTTAGGGGGATATCCTCTCTCCGTGAATTTTTGTGTCATTTCTTTTAGTCGGGTATGTGTATTCTGTTCCTTACTCACTACCCTCCTAACCCGTAGGAATTGGCTGTATGGGAGCGATTTTACCATCCCGCGTGTGTGTGCACTATCGAAGCGCAGAAGGTTGTTTCTGTCGGTTTCTTTGCGGAATAAATCTGTTTGTAGAGTGTTGTTTTCCGTGTATACCCTCACGTCCAGGAATTGTAGTTGTTCAGCTGAATGTACCTTTGTGAATTGTAATTCCTGGTGGATCCCATTGAGGTAGTCATTAAATTCCTGCAATTGTAGTATAGTTCCTGTCCAGATGAAGAAGATATCATCGATATATCTCATCCAGCCTCTCACGTACTGGAAGAAGCTGGATGAATATATGTGTACCTCCTCAAAGTCTGCCATATACATATTAGCGTAGGCTGGCGCCACATTGGATCCTATTGCGGTTCCTCTACACTGGACATAGAAATCCTCTTTGAACAGAAAATAATTGCAGGTCAGTACAACTTCCAAAAGGGAGAGAATCAATTGTACCTTCTGTGGTGTGTAGTTGGAATGGTCGAGTCTGTGTTGTACCGCTTCTAGTCCTTTGTGGTGTTCTATGCTGGTGTATAGACGCACCACGTCAAATGAAACCAGTAAGTTACCCTCTGTGTATTCAAGTTCTCTAATTTAAGGAGAAAGTGGGAGGTGTCTCTGACAAAGGAGGTGGCCGTGGTTGCAAATTCCTGGAGTATCTTGTCTAGAAAGACAGCTATCGGTGAGAAAATGGAATTAATCCCTGATACAATCGGGCGTCCTGGTGGATTCGTTCTATCCTTATGTATTTTTGGTAGGATGTATAGGACCGGTGTGGTGGGGTGTGTTGCAATCAGGTAATCATGGAGGGATCTGTCAATAGTGTCTGCAGCAAATGCGTCGTCGACTAATAACTTGATTCTCTGCATAAAATCTAATTTGGGATTGTGGTCGACTTTTTGGTATACTGAAGTGTCATTTAGCTGTCGTATGACCTCTTGTTCGTATTTAGCAGTGTCCATGATGACTATAGCACCCCCCTTGTCAGCCGGTTTGATGGTGATGTCTTTCATGTGGCTCAGTTGTTCTAGGGTCCTTTGTCAGAGACACCTCCCACTTTCTCCTTAAATTAGGAGAACTTGAATACACAGAGGGTAACTTACTGGTTTCATTTGATGTGGTGAGTCTATACACCAGCATAGAACACCACAAAGGACTAGAAGCGGTACAACACAGACTCGACCATTCCAACTACACACCACAGAAGGTACAATTGATTCTCTCCCTTTTGGAAGTCGTACTGACCTGCAATTATTTTCTGTTCAAAGAGGATTTCTATGTCCAGTGTAGAGGAACCGCAATGGGATCCAATGTGGCGCCAGCCTACGCTAATATGTATATGGCAGACTTTGAGGAGGTACACATATATCCATCCAGCTTCTTCCAGTATGTGAGAGGCTGGATGAGATATATCGATGATATCTTCTTCATCTGGACAGGAACTATACTACAATTGCAGGAATTTAATGACTACCTCAATGGGATCCACCAGGAATTACAATTCACAAAGGTACATTCAGCTGAACAACTACAATTCCTGGACGTGAGGGTATACACGGAAAACAACACTCTACAAACAGATTTATTCCGCAAAGAAACCGACAGAAACAACCTTCTGCGCTTCGATAGTGCACACACACGCGGGATGGTAAAATCGCTCCCATACAGCCAATTCCTACGGGTTAGGAGGGTAGTGAGTAAGGAACAGAATACACATACCCGACTAAAAGAAATGACACAAAAATTCACGGAGAGAGGATATCCCCCTAAACTTGTTCAAAAACACGAAGTCAGAGTACAGAGTATGTCCAGACGAGAACTGATTGAAAAAAGAAAACCTAGAGAACAACTCAAAAAAATCCCAGTTGTGTCTACATATACCCCCCTGAGCAACAAAATCTCATTCATCATTAAAAAGAACTGGAAACTCTTAACCCAAGCCTTTCCAGAAACTCCTGCGTTCCAGAATCCCCCCCTATTTTCTTATAAAAGGGGAACGAACTTACGAGACAGGTTAGTACATGCAGATGCACATACCCCAAAACAACAAAATAAAAGAACGGGCAGTTTCCCTTGCCTAGGATGTTGCTATTGCAACAGCATGATGAAGGGGAATACATTTGTACACCCCCGGACAGGTACTAGATACCGTATCAAACAACTGTACACATGCAACTCGTCATTCGTTATCTATATTTTACAATGTGAATGTCCCTGCGGACTCCTATATGTGGGCGAGACCACACAGGAGATCAAAAAAAGACTCACCCAACACAAATCTAAGATCCGCAAACACGTCCTTGAACTACCCGTCCCAGAACATTTTGTAAAAACCGGACACAATATATCACAGTTGAGATTTCAAGTCATTGATGGAATCCCACAACTGAGGAGGGGTGGGGATCGAGAGACTCTACTTAAGAAATTGGAACTAAAATGGATCCACAGACTTGATATGCTGGAACCGAAAGGACTCAATAGGGACTTTAATTTAAGTATCTTCTTGCATTAATTATTTTTCTCCCCAGGTTATGTCCTGCCCAATCCCTATCTATGACTTTGCTACGGATGATTTTATCATAAGTAGAGTGCCCAACAATAGATAATTGTTGTGTTTGTTTTAATCACAAAAGTCACCTTTTCTACCTTTACCTTACAGGGGGCTCTCCATGTGAAACCAGGTTTTATTAGTTTCTTCACCCGACTACCTCTCCAGCTGCGCCTACACAGATTCCACAACGACCAAGACCTCTATAATTGCCATACTCCTTCAGCGGCTACACGGGAACCGCAGGGGTAAGTTTGATGCATTAGCGGCCTTTAAATGAGTATGTATGAGCAGGGTAGCGTTGCCCCTGGTCGCTATCTAAACAATGAGCGACCAGGGGGACACTATCATGTAAAGTAACCCCTGTCACAGAGTAAACACACTCAAGAAATTCTGTGGTTTGCACTGTATACAGATGGGGGATGTATGAATGTCGGCCTGTGGCCCCTCTTCTAGGGACTGATGGCTAGCCTAGTGTTGGTCACGTCCATGTAGGGGCCATAGCCTAGTATGAGTACCCAAGTGACAGCTGGAATCGCCTAAACAGCGATCCCAGCCAGATGGGATCCTCAGGCACAGCGGCTAAATATGCTATCATCACCCCGGTCCTCCCCCAGTTGCTTTCATGTATGGCATGTGTAGTTGCTATGAAGGGGACGCGATCCTAGCTTTGCTTTGGACTGCAGACTCTACCTAGCAACAATAGACGTCATCGGCACCTATACTCTGATTGGCGCCGCGGCCGGAGGACGTTCCCTTCACTGGGATCTGCCCCCGGCAACAGCAGACGTCATGGGCGCCCGATTTTTCTATTGGCCGCCTTAGAATCCCTCCCCCTGTGGATGTGGGGACTCGGCGCAGGCGCATATGGAATCGGAACATGCCGGTTTTTGGCGCAATCTCACCTCCTGACTGAGCGCAGCTTTCACATGGTCCCTCCCCCACCAGTAAGTATTATGTTATTATATGCATAAATGATAGTTAATGATTCAATTAACTACACCCAGTCACTTGATAGGCTGAATCTTAAACACTTAGTTATCTCACATGTTGATTTTTTTAATGTTTTATTGATGGGAGACACACCCATGGAGTCACTATTTAAAGGCACATGTCACTATATGATCTCATAGCTTGATAAAGACCAGAGATGGTTGAAACGTTGCTATCCCTATGCTGCTGTTACCAATAAAGTAACCAGCTTGTTCACCAGAACTGAGGAGTGCTGTGGATTTTCTTCTTTATCTAATATAAAGTCTATACATCTATCTATGTATCTACATATCTATGTACGCCATCTATCTAAGGCCTCTTTCCCACTTGCGTTGTCCGGATCCGTCGTGCACTCCATTTCCCGGAGGTGCCTGCCGGATCCGTAACACCGCAAGTGAACTGAAAGCATTTGAAGACTGATCCGTCTTCAAAATGCGTTCAGTGTTACTATGGCACCCAGGACGCTATTAAAGTCCTGGCTGCCATAGTAGTAGTGGGGAGCGGGGGAGCAGTATACTTACCGTCCGTGCGGCTCCCGGGGCGCTCCAGAATGACGTCAGGGTGCCCCATGCGCATGGATGACGTGATCCATGCGATCACGTCATCCATGCGCGTGGGCGCCCTGACGTCACAGGACTTTAGCGTCCTGGCAGCCATGGTAACCATTCAGAAAAAACTAAACGTCGGATCCGGTAATGCGCCGAAACGACGTTTAGCTTAAGGCCGGATCCGGATTAATGCCTTTCAATGGGCATTAATTCCGGATCCGGCCTTGCAGCAAGTGTTCAGGATTTTTGACCGGAGCAAAAAGCGCAGCATGCTGCGGTATTTTCTCCGGCCAAAAACTTTCCGGTCCTGAACTGAAGACATCCTGATGCATCCTGAACGGATTTCTCTCCATTCAGAATGCATTGGGATAATCCTGATCAGGATTCTTCCGGCATAGAGCCCCGACGACGGAACTCTATGCTGGAACAGAACAACGCAAGTGTGAAAGAGCCCTAAATTCTATCTATCAATTTATCTACCTATCTATATTTCTATCTATAAATTTTCTATCTATATTTCTATCTACCTATTTATACTCTATTTATACTCTATCATCTATCTATCATCTATCTATCTATTATCTATCTTTCTATCTACATATCTATAGTCTATCTTTCCATCTATCTGTTATCTATCTATCCATCCATCCATTTATCTATCCAACTGACTGTTATCTATCTATCTATGTATCTATCTATCTATCTATCTATCTATCTATCTATCCATTTATCTATCCAACTGTCTATCTATCTATCCATCCATCTATTTGTTATCTATCTATCCATCCAACGGTCTATCTTTCTATGTATCTATCTATCCATCTACCTATCTATCCATCTATCTGTTACCTATCTATGTATCTATACAGCTGTATACCCCATCTATCTAAATTCTATCAATGTATCTATCCATCTATCTGTTATCTATCTATGTATCTATACATCCGTATACCACATCTATCTAAATTCTATCAATTTATCCATCTATTTATTCATCTATATTTCTAAATTCTAACAATTTATCTATCTTTCTATCTATCAATTATCTATCTTTTAATCTACCTATGTATATTCTATCTATCTTTCTATCTATCTTTCCAACTATCTATCTATGGGTATAACTCTCAACGTTGCTAACACTCGACTTGTTAATTTTGACAGCTTAAAAGACCTTATGCCGGATTACTCACGCAAACCCGAGATGCAGAAAACAATACGTATAGAGCAAAACGGCATTTTCAGAAATAGGAAGCGTTTGGCCATAGAGACAAGACCATGTCCTAAGACGCTATTTAAGAGCGACAGCAGCGGCACACAACTTTCCCGGGAGCCGATTCTATCTTTCAAATTATAAATATTAACAATACTAATTGATCCTTCAATCTAACTATCTATAGGACTTTTTCCATGATCTATTATTAAATACAGTATGCCCCTGAAGCGTAGATAAATATTTTATAATAAAATAATATCTATTTATATAAAAATATATAAAACAAATTTAATAAAATAATATCTATTTTATCTATTTATCTACCCATCTACTATCTACCAATTTATCCAAAAAAAAATCTTATAAACATCCTAATAAATTCCTATACAAATCCTATAAAACCCCTATCAAGCTATTAAAACTAATAAAAATCCTTAGAAATACCTATAAAAATGTAATAAAACCCCTATCAAACTATTAAAACTAATAAAAATCCTAATAAATTCCTTTAAAAATCCTATAAAACACTATCAAGCTATTAAAACTAATAAAAATCCTAATAAATTCCTATAAAAATCCTATAAAACACCTATCAAGCTATTAAAAAACCTAACAAAAATCCTATTCAAGCATTCATGTTAGGGTACTTTCACACTTGCGGCAGGACGGATGCGACATGCTGTTCACCATGTCGCATCCGTCCTGCGGCTATTTCGCCGTGCCCCCGGGCCGCCGCTCTGTCCCCATTGACTATAATGGGGACGGGGGCGGAGCTCCGGCGCAGCACGGCGGTGCACGGCTTAAGGCCGCCGGACTAAAATTACTGCATGTCAGGTTTTTTAGTCCGGCGGCTTTCGCCGTGCACCGCCGTGCTGCGCCGGAGCTCCGCCCCCGTCCCCATTATAGTCAATGGGGACGGAGCGGCGGCCCGGGGACACGGCGAAATAGCCGCAGGACGGATCCGACATGGTGAACAGCATGTCGGATCCGTCCTGCCGCAAGTGTGAAACTAGCCTTACACCAGTGGTAATATCATAAATTCCTACACAAGTTCCCACATCACATTCCCAGCCTCTAAAACTAATTTAATAAAATAATATCTATTTTATCTATTAATCTACCTATCTATCTACTATCTATCTATCTATCTATCTATCTATCTATCTATCTACTATCTACCAACTTAACCTATAAAACCCCTATCAAGCTATTAAAACTAATAACAATCCTAATAAATTCCTATAAAAATCCTATAAAACCCCTAACAAGCTATTAAAACTAATACAAATCCTAATAAATTCCTATAAAATCCTATAAAACCCCTATCAAGCTATTAAAACTAATACAAATCCTAATAAATTCCTATACAATCCTTATGAAACCCCTATCAAGCTATTAAAACTAATACAAATCTTAATAAATTCCTATAAAAATCCTATAAACCCCTATCAAGCTATTAAAAGCCTAATAAATCCTATTATCTATCTATCTATCTTTCTCTCTACAAATTATCTATCTATATTTCTACAATTATCTATCTATCGATTATCTAGCTATCTATCTATGTATCTAGACATCTATTCTTTCTATCTATTTATCTGTTATCTACCTATCTATCCAACTGTCTATCTATCTATGTATCTATCCATTTATCTGTTATCTATCTATGTATCTATACATCCATATACCCCACCTATCTAAATTCTATCTATCAATTTTGACAGCTTAAAAGACCTTATGTCGGATTACTTACGCAAACCTGAGACGCAGAAAACAATAGGTATAGAGCAAAAGGGCATTTTCAGAAATATGAAGCGTTTGGCCATAGAGACAATACCGTGTCCTAAAATGCTATTTAAGGCTACTTTCACACTTGCGTTCGGGGTTCCGCTTGTGAGCTCCGTTTGAAGGCTCTCACAAGCGGCCCCGAACGGATCCGTACAGCCACAATGCATTCTGAGTGGATGCGGATCCGCTCAGAATGCATCAGTTTGGCACCGTTTGGCCTCCATTCCGCTCAGCAGGCGGACACCCGAACGCAGCTTGCAGCATTTTCGTGTCCGCCTGGCCATGCGGAGCCAAACGGATCCGTCCAGACTTACAATGCAAGTCAATGGGGACGGATCCGTTTGACGTTGACACAATGTGGTGCAATTGCAAACGGATCCGTCCCCCATTGACTTTCAATGTAAAGTCAGGAGTCCCTATTATACCATCGGATCTGAGTTTTCTCCAATCCGATGGTATATTTTAACTTGAAGCGTCCCCATCACCATGGGAACGCCTCTATGTTAGAATATACCATCGGATTTGAGTTAGATTGTGAAACTCAGATCCGACAGTATATTCTAACACAAAGGCGTTCCCATGGTGATGGGGACACTTCAAGTTAGAATATACTAAAAGAACTGTGTACATGACTGCCCCCTGCTGCCTGGCAGGTGCTGCCAGGCAGCAGGGGGCAGACCCTCCCCCCCTCCCCTGTATTTAACTCATTGGTTGCCAGTGCGGACGGCCCCCCCTCCCTCCCCTATATTTAACTCATTGGTTGCCAGTGCGGCCGGCCCCCCTCCCTCCCCTATATTTAACTCATTGGTGGCCAGTGCGGCCGGCCCCCCCTCCCTCCCCCCCTGTTTTTAACTCATTGGTGGCCAGTGCGGCCGCCCCCCCCCCTGTTTTTAACTCATTGGTGGCCAGTGCGGCCGGCCCCCCCTCCCTCCCTAATAAAAATGACTGACCCCCCCATCATTGGTGGCAGCGGAGAGTTCCGATCGGAGTCCCAGTTTAATCGCTGGAGCTCCGATCGGTTACCATGGCAGCCAAGACGTTACTGCAGTCCTGGCTGCCATGGTTACTTAGCAATTTTAGAAGCATTATACTTACCTGCGCACTGGCCACCAATGAGTTAAAAACAGGGGGGGAGGGAGGGGGGTTGGCCGCACTGGCCATCAATGAGTTAAAAACAGGGGGGAGGGGGGGGGGGCGGCCGCACTGGCCACCAATGAGTTAAATATGGGGGAGGGAGGGAGGGGGGTCAGTCATGTACACAGTTCTTTTAGTATATTCTAACTTGAAGTGTCCCCATCACCATGGGAACGCCTCTGTGTTAAAATATACTGTCGGATCTGAGTTTTCACGAAGTGAAAAATCTGATCTGAAAAAAACTGTTATGCAGACGGATCCGTTCTGAACGGATGCAAGCGTTTGCATTATAGGATCGGATCCGTCTGTACAGACACCAGACGGATCCGCTCCTAACGCAAGTGTGAAAGTAGCCTAAGAGCAACAGCAGCGGCATACAACTTTCCCGGGAGCCGATTCTATCTTTCCATTTAGGCCTATTTCATATCAGCTTCTATCACAGAAATTCAACAGATCCACCTATCTACTAATACACCAGCTGTCGGTCAATTTCTACAAGCAACTAACAAATTTACAAAAATAGCACTGTTTACACATTTGTTACGGGGCATAGGCAGTATGTTGTACAACCAGCTGTAGCAATGAAGAGTCAGAATAGAATGGTTATGTAAAAACTAAACAGCTATCAAAACAGTCCAAAACAGGTAGTATATGTTGTAGTCAGAAACAAGTCAATTACATTTTTAAAATTTCAGCGTCCATTTTGACCCTATTTTTTGGTCATGACCATTTTCTCAAGTACCGCGAACATTTTGCAAAGTGCATCAGGGTATGTCCGAGCATGTCGAAGGCATGTTCTGGCATGTCCTAAGGGTTATTTAAGAGCTGCGAAAGCATTTTTGTTGCGTTAGGAAATTTACTTTGTTAGGTAATTATGTTTAATAAAAATCAAAGGCGTACATGATTTAAGCAAAATATTTGACCACCGCATCTAAAGCAGATACGTAACATTTATAATTGATATGTCTAACTTCATAAAACTAAATGACCAGCGGCACACAACTTTTTCGGAGGTCCGATAACAGCTAGCAGACATATCCGTCTTTTGTCCCGTCACACGTATTGTAACAAAGATATGTAAAACAAATAAAAATGCAGGCCGTTTTTACTTTTGACAGCGCGGTTTGATAATTGCCCTGCGCGCCGACCATTTCTAACATCCGTTATTGTGACGGGCATAATGTCTAGTTATTTATAAATATGTAATTGTAGGTAGAAACAGCTGACATAAGTATTCTTGTGTCAGCCTTGTTATTTCATGAGGAATGCAGGTATTCAGTAAAAAAGACACTTCATCAGAGATAACAAGACCTCTTTAACACAAATTAGCGTTTGCAGTAATTTTTTTTTTTTTATAAATAATCTTTATTAAGTTTTATACAAGTCTTCAACAGTCCTTTTGGTCCGATTTTTCTATATAAATGATATGTACAATTGCATAATACATACCCTTCCACCCCTCCCTGGTGCTTGTTCCCCCCTGGGAAAGAAAAATAAAATAAAAAATATATGTCTTCTCTCTCCCTCTCGTCCCCTGCCATCCCCCGCCGTCCCCCCCAGCCCCCCTCCCAACTACAGCCTTCTATTTTAGCCATTTCTGCCACATTCTAGCAAATCTGTATTTTTTCTTAGTTGATACCAAGTGAAATTCCTCTCTGACAAGCGAGACTCTAGTTAGCGCAGTACCTACTGTTAAGGAATGGGAAAATCTATCTCCCCAATGTGCAACAATACATTTCCTCGCATAAAATAGTAGTTTGGATGCTACATATCGATCTTTAGAGGTATCTATTTTATCCATCATTCCCAAAATGCATATTTCAAAACAAGTAGAGTCCCTTGGGTGGTATTTCTCTATTCTTTCATTTACCTTTTCCCAGAATTGTTGGATCTTTGTACATGTCCAAAGTATATGAACATCATCTGCCCCTTCCTCTCCGCATTTTTTACAACTAAATTGTTTAGATTTATAACATTTCATTAAGATCTTAGGGGAGTAATATAAAAGGTATAATATATTGAATTGAGTAATTCTATGGGAAAAATTATTTGATACCCTATTTTTTGCCGGTATGGCCTTTTCCCAAAAGTCTTCCCGTTGCAAATTTAGAACATCTTGCCATCTATGGTTTAGGGTGTTAACAGCTCTTTTGTTTGTCTTTTGATGTAGCAGACATCCATATATTTTAGAGATCAATTTCCTCCCTGCTGTTAAGTTAGAAATATTGATTAAGGGTCGTGGAAGGGTAACAATTTGTGTTCCTTTTCCTATCTCTGCTCGCAAAGCTTGTTTCAATTGTAGGTAAAAAAACCTCAGATCTTTATTTCCCATTCCATATTCATTTTTATGTTTCAAATGCTTTATTAAAAAGTAACATACCATCGAGTAAAAGCATCTTGACATAGCGATATGGTATACATTTTAGACATACATAAAATATAGAAAAATAAAACAATAAGAACAATATCAATCATCAAATGGAGATCCAATAGCAATTATAGCTAGGAAATAAAGAGCAAGTCAAAAGCGTCTGACATATGAACACACATAGTCAACATGCCTGGAATATCCTTATACTATATTGCCATCATTATAATGACAGACTTCGTTGTACGTCGGCGGAGTAGGAGGAAGAAACCCAGGGTTCACAAAGCTTTTCAAATGCTTCAAAAGTATCCAAACGAATGGCTGAAAGCTTCTCATACAGCAGAATCCTATTAATTCTATCCAAGACTGCTTGATAGCTTAAAGCGAACCTTTCACCTCATTTTCACATTATAAACTAGCAACAGTACCTTATAGATTATCTTGAGTGTGTTGTTATCCATGTTAGTGCCGCTTTCCTGGGCTCTTTATATTTCAAAAAATCGTCTTATAAAGTTCACATTCGGTGCTCCAACAGTCACGCAACCAGTCAAGGGGGTAGCCCTTCCCTCTCCTCTGGCCGTACCGCCCCTGCCCTAACCCCTCCTCTATGCTCCTTAATTGACAGCCGGCTCAGTCGCCGGGACGGCGCTTCTGAAACCTGCGCATGCGCCGTCCTCCTGATTCGCCGCGCGATCCCGTCTTTATTGCTGACAAAAGCGCGATCATGTAAGAGATTCGCGCATGCACCTTACGCGATGCCTGCCTGTCTGCTCTCCTGTCTGCTCTCCCTCCCGTGCGCGCGCTCCACTATCTTCATGCTCCAAGTGCCCCACGTGATCACTGTAGACTTGCCGCAGATTGCAAGCCAGTGATCATCGGGAGCGGAGCATTGTTCTAATAATCCGAAGGTATTTTATGTGTGAACACTCGGCTTATTACATGGGCCTAAGTATGTCTACATATATATATATATAAAAGCATGTGACAAACACCGATGTAATTAGTTTTAGCAACTGCAATTCACTCTATACATTTATAAAACAATAGTACTTTGTGATAAAGCTCCTCCAACACTAACTGACTATCTATGGCCACAAAATGAATAGATTAACCCCTTAGTCCCCATATTGTAATTACAGCCCATGTTATGCACCTATAAGAATTATTATTGGTTCCATGTTGAAAATTTTCACTTTAAATGAACACAACATTATTAGTCATTGCCCCCAAAGTCAACATCTTGCTAATAAGGTAGAATAAGCCTCCCTTTCAAACTCCCTATTTATTGTTATTACTGCTTCTAAGCCACATTTACCTGCCCAACCTCATTACTGTCACTGACGCTACCGTGAAATGGCGCTTATTAGACACATTTACCTGCCAACCTCATTACTGTCATTGACGCTACCGTGAAATGGCGCTTATTAGACACATTTACCTGCCAACCTCATTACTGTCACTGACGCCAGCGTGAAATGGCGCTTATTAGACACATTTACCTGCCAACCTCATTACTGTCACTGACGCCAGCGTGAAATGGCGCTTATTATACACATTTACCTGCCCAACCTCATTACTGTCATTGACGCTACCGTGAAATGGCGCTTATTAGACACATTTACCTGCCAACCTCATTACTGTCACTGACGCCAGCGTGAAATGGCGCTTATTAGCCACATTTACCTGCCCAACCTCTTTACTGTCACTGACGCCACCGTGAAATGGCGCTTATTAGCCACTTTTACCTGCCCAACCTCATTACTGTCACTGACGCCACCGTGACATGGCGCTTATTAGCCACATTTACCTGCCCAACCTCATTACTGTCATTGACGCCACCGTGACATGGCGCTTATTAGCCACATTTACCTGCCCAACCTCATTACTGTCACTGACGTCACCGTGACATGGCGCTTATTAGACACATTTACCTGCCAACCTCATTACTGTCACTGACGCCAGCGTGAAATGGCGCTTATTATACACATTTACCTGCCCAACCTCATTACTGTCATTGATGCTACCGTGAAATGGCGCTTATTAGACACATTTACCTGCCAACCTCATTACTGTCACTGACGCCAGCGTGAAATGGCGCTTATTAGACACATATACCTGCCCAACCTCATTACTGTCACTGACGCCACCGTGACATGGCGCTTATTAGCCACATTTACCTTCTCAACCTCATTACTGTCACTGACGCCAGCGTGACATGGCGCTTATTAGCCACATTTACCTGCCCAACCTCATTACTGTCACTGACGCCAGCGTGAAATGGCGCTTATTAGACACATTTACCTGCCCAACCTCATTACTGTCACTGACGCCACCGTGACATGGCGCTTATTAGCCACATTTACCTGCCCAACCTCATTACTGTCACTGACGCCACCGTGACATGGCGCTTATTAGCCACATTTACCTGCCCAACCTCATTACCGTCACTGACGCCACCGTGACATGGCGCTTATTAGCCACATTTACCTGCCCAACCTCATTACGGTCACTGACGCCACCGTGACATGGCGCTTATTAGCCACATTTACCTGCCAACCTCATTACTGTCACTGACGCCAGCGTGAAATGGCGCTTCTTAGACACATTTACCTGCCTACCTCATTACTGTCATTGACGCTACTGTGAAATGGCGCTTATTAAACACATTTAACTGCCCACTGTCATTGACGCCACAGGGAAAATGGCGCTTATTAGCCACATTTTATGGCTATTTGTTTTATTAATTGGATTAATTAACATAAATTATATATAATAATCAGTATCCCTTTTTATCTTAATTTTATTTGATTTGAATATTAAAAATTCTTAAATGTATTCTCTTTTAAAAAATATTTCATAGATCACATTACTTAAAAAAATAACTAAATTATGGAACAGGTACGTATTATTTATTAATAATAATTTTGAATTATAATTTGAATTATTTTTATTTGACTAATTATGTTTTTTTTTTTAGAACAATGAGCAATGTTTTGAAGAAGAAACTATTTCTCTAACCTTCGTTCAACTTCCAGATTCCTCTGTCTTGATTCAGTCTAATTATGACATTGTTGACTGTATAGAAGAAGACTATGTTGACGGTGATATAGTGAATCTCCAGGTAAAAATAAAGTTATTTATTTCAAACACAATTTTTTTTTTGTAAAATAACTTGAAGGAAAAATTTGAACCACCTAAATTTTTTTTTCGTTTTCAGTCTCTTTTTGAGGGGAATTTTGACATTGCAATAAGTGAAAATAATGATCTATCTGTTGATACAAGCGAAGAAATTCAATCTAATTTACCAGTGAATCCTGAAAGCAATCCTAGCGAGGTAAAAAAAAATATTTATAAATTCTTTATTGACCTCTCAACCGACTGCTAATAACCTTCCAGACTATATAGGAAGTAAATTGTTTATTTTATACATATTACTATTAAACTACGTTTAAGGCCGGGGGTTAGTCAGAATTCTCTTTGGGGTCATGTTCAAAATAACTAGTGTTAATTCCATTATAGTATAGCCGGCTATGGAAAAACTTATATCGTTCATAGACTGTTTTAATTACAAACATGCATCAAATGTACTCTAAAATTTTATTATATTATGTAAAAATAGATGTCTGAGTTAATACAAGAACTGCGTACGAAATTTGGATATGATTCGGTCGAAGAGGAATGCTTTCAAACCAATCCGTTAAGAATGGAGAATAGCGGTTACGAAGATTTTTAGCCTTTTTTTAACGAGACAAGATTTGGAAGAGTAGACTGGTGCGAATGTGGTCATTGCGTTGAGATGACAACCGAGATTGAATCTATATGCTGCAAAGAGGTGGATAATGCAGCTCAATACATGTCAGTTTTCGACTGCATAACCCAACATGAATTTTTTGCTATATTTTGTCAAAGAGAAGACACTGTAAATGTTGTAGTACGTATTGTTGGGCAAATACGTAGTCCACCGTCGAAAAAGCAAGAAAATAGGTACAGTATACTATAAATAATGTATCCATTCGTTCAAGCTTGATTTTTAAACCTATTTTCCAGGCATAATATGTTTGCAGGTAGTACCTGCGTGCACATAAAAAAAAAAAACTACATTAACAATAGCGCTAGTGAGATCCGTTCACACAGATCTCACTAGCTCTGGTCAAACGTAACCGTTTGGATTGGATGCATTCGTAATGGAATCGGATCCATTCAGAGTTTTACCCGATTTGCATCCCTATCGCCTCTGATCCATTTGGGGGATGGAGACCAGAACCCTGCTTGCAGGGTTTTGTTTTCTGTCTGGCGAGGCGGAGACATACGGATTCGCCCAGACCCCCCCGCATGTAAGTCAATGGGGTCAGATCCGTTAGAATTGGCACACTGTGATGACTTTACAAGCGGATCCCTCCCCAATTGACTTTCAATGTGGCCCTGAAAGTTTCACTGTAAATCCAAGCCCAGATCAAACAGAAGAGGATGTAAGGTGAGAAGCATTAAGGACAAGGCGGTGAACATTGACTAACAATCAAGGAATAGAATGGGGAAGATATTGAAATGAAGATAATAATGATCTAATACCTTCTACAGTATGCACATTTGTCAAGGGGTCACACAGGAATTACAGGCAGTATTAGAATTCTACAACATATGGTAAATCCCCAAATTTTAAAAATTGATTGTAATTACCTTAGTTCCTATCCTTTATTCTACTAAATTCCGTAAACAGTGTTAAATGTTTATTCTACAGTGGAAACCCTTTTTAAAAAATTTTATAAAATTATTTTTTAATGCATTACAAAATTATAGTAAATACGTTTCAATTTAAGAAAAATTCAATTAACAAGATGTGTTACGGGTACACACTATTGACTGAACGTCTAACACTCGATATGTAATGTGATTTGTTCAAAATTTAAAATCTAGAAATTAATATGGATTCATGAGGTGAATGTCAATATTTTGCTTACTTTTTTTTTCTATTTTTGTTTTTAATTTTCAGACACCATCGTAAAATTGCATATAGATCATTTACAGCGTGGGTGCATGGATACCTAGGAATTGGAAATCGTCGACCTATACCTTTTTGTGTTGTAAATAAAGTTCGTAATTGTTTCCCAGATCCGGAAAACCAATACACTGGTTTTAAGGAATGCAATGATCAGCCAGCAGAATTTCTGGCACTAGAATAATTGACTTATTAGAATAAATGAAAAAAAAAAATGGATAATTGATACAAAGTTTGTTTTCTTTCATATATTTAAATGCTTAGAATTTATGTTCAATTGTTAATAAATTACTTTAGACAAACCACAATTCGAAGAAAAAAAATGATAAAAAAAATAACAGGGTAAACATCTATGTGCTATATTATTTATGTCTTATAAATAAATGTTTTGTTGTATCCTTAACAATTGTGGATTCTTTTTCAACAATAACGTCATCTGAAAATGAAAATATAAAGCATTTAATTAATTTAATAAATTCAAAAACAAACAATTAAGAATTTTTATCAGTATTGCGATCATCACTCACCAAGAATCTTGAAACGATCTTGGCATATTCTGTAGGTGGATTTTTTTTTTTTATTAGTTTTTTGACAGACTAAGGAAGAAACAAAAAAAAAATAATTTATACTACTAGTTATTATTGTAGAGAAACTTGTGGCCTCACAAAGACATTCAAAGCTGTCAGCATTACCTGAGAGAAGGCAGCAGTGTGTGTCTGACGTTCATCTTCTTCCAGAAGCCAGATGAAGGTAAACTTGTAAAAACCAAGTATAATCCCCGGCTGGCAAGCCTCTCAAGTCAGGCTTGAAGTCAAGGGGACAGTGACCTCCTTGGTTTAGGCCACGATAAACACGGGCCCTTCTACAACTATTTTCTGTGAATGACAGCCGGCTGTTCATCATAGTCAGCTCAACAGTCTAGCATAAGATCTGTCAATCAAAGAAAAGGCTTGGCAAAATGGCAAGGTTAATGCAGCTTGAAGCAAGGAGGACACTGTCCCCTTGACTTCAAGCCTGACTTGGGAAGCTTGCCAGCCGTGGATTATACCTGGTTTTTACAAGTTTCCCTTCATCTGGCTTCTGGAAGAAGATGAACGTCAGACACACACTGCAGCCTTCTCTCAGGTACTGCTGACAGCTTTGAATGTCTTTGTGAGGCCACAGGTTCCATTTGCAATTTTATAATGCAATCAAATGTCTATGTAATCATACTCACTTTAGAGATATATCAACATCTACGGCATTAGCACGGTGGTTGATTTCAACTAAAAACATTTGCTGAAAAAAAACTTTCTTTAAAACAAATCAACTCTTTTCTTTTAACAAACTGTTATAAATATTTTAAAATTGGTCCTTCTAGATTTTAACTTTGAATATCAGTTTCGAATATCTCCAAAAATAAATTTTGTACACGCTTCAATGTAATAAAAGAAATAAAAATAATTTCCAATAATTTCTATTTTGCGGTGTTACGGAAGCGGTTGATTTTCATTTGTTTTATTTCTTCTTTATTTGGACGTTCCAAATTTGCTATATTTGGTGGTAGCAAAGGGGTACGACTTTGCCAGTCATGAGTCAGTTTACCTCCAGCCATTTTTAGTACATCTTCCATAATTTCCGACATGAAGTCCACAGAATATTTTTCATACACATTACGCACTATCCAACGCTTACGTCCTTTTGGTACATAAAGCTTTGTTCTTCTGGTTTCAATCTCCTCTGTGTTTGAGCGAGAAACAGTAACTCTTGCTTGTAATCTTTCTGTGTTATTATTGTTGGTTAAAACGGCTAATTTAGTTCTTGCCTCCATACTGTCCATCCCGAAATGTATACGTTTAGTCTGGTACTTTAGTGCTAAGCTATGGAAAGTCTCCAGTGCACCAGTGTGACATCCATGGATGAGATGTGGTATGTCCTTTGTTAGCTGTTTGCTTTTGACAATCTTCTCAATATTAGTAAAGGGTGGTGTATCCTTGATTAGCCATAGAAACATTTTTTCTTCAATTTCATCATCAATCATTCTGTGAGAACATTTTCTGTAAAGGTTTCCATCCCATTCATGCTGGTTGCAAATGTGACACAGTAGGGAAAACCACTTTCATTTTGGAAACTTTGGTCATTTTTTTTTTCAAAGATTTACAGTAATGCCATATATCAAATGGTTAATGTTTTGGTAACTTGTTTGCATCATCTTCCGAATGCCTACGTGTCGATCATAGGCAAAAATCTTTATCTGAAGCCCTTTGTTTATTAGTCTATCCATGACTATTCCAAAACCATGTTTCTCCATTGCAACTGAAGAGGAACACTGGCTCCGTTGAACAACTTCAAAGTCAATAATGGTATCCGTGACACAGTCCATTATTGTGTAAACACAGTACTTGGCACTGTGTCCGGGACTGTCACATTGTCCGTCTCCCGAAATGCTAATTTTTTTATTTTTACGCAGTTCCAAATTCAAATGCTGGTTACTTCTCGATGCAAGGTCAATAGATGGGAATAGAAATTTTGATTGATAACGGTAGTAGGTTATTTCTGATATACTCACTAGACCGAAGAAATGCAGGAATTCTTTTATTTATTGAAAATTTCCACCACTAAGTAACAGTGAAGCAGCCAGCTGAAGATTACCTGATGCATAATTTCCCATTCTAGGCTGTGTTTGCATAATTTCAAAATGATGTCCAGCATAGCATTTACCGGTGATTTTACAATACGAGCCGTCAAAAGTCTTCCGAAAATTTTTCACAAGGAAATTACACTCTGGTCTACCTTGGCATTTGACTTTATAGAGTAAATTGTCAAGGTGTGATTCGAATACAATCAATTTTCGCTCATTAATTTGATCTTTCTCATTCAAGTCAGTTAATTGTGGAACTTCAGGCAATTTGTCGCAATATATTATTGGTGCAAGTTCATCCGGTTCAGATTCAAAGAAACTTGAGATGTTGGGTACATAGTAACTATCTTTGTCTTCATCTATCACATCCTCACTAGCCACTGTTTCAGTATCTAAATAATCTTCTGTTAGTGGAGAAAGTGGTGTAAAAAATTTAGTGAAATCGTCCTCAGTTTCTTCGACTAAATCCGGTTCGAATGAAATTTTATTTTGCCTCTTCTTTAGTGGTGAATCAGAATCATCCCTCTGCCTCACTGGTTGCGGAGTTGATGTTGAATGTATTATTTGTTCACCTGCAAAGTGAATATTCTTTTCTACATTTGTATTTTCAAACACCGTCATCCAAATTATGATGCAATTTTCCAGATTGAATTCTGTTTGAGTACTGACATCTACCGATCCTAAAGATGATGTTATGAAAGATGGATCACTATTGAGTTCACCACTTAGTTCTTCATCCACTACAGTTGATGAAGATTGTAAACCACGTTTCCTTTTTTGAGGCCATTTCTTTTGAAGATTGTCCGATATTAATATTTCACCTTCATTAAATTTAAATATAGTCGGGACAGCATTTGGACGGAGTACACGGCTATGTTGTGAAATAATATAACAATCCGGGCTAAAATGTATAGAACAAATGCGAAATTTGTTGTTTTTGTTATCTTCGAGAATTCTTTGTGCAAAATGATCAATATCAGGAAATGATTGAGGGACATTTTGTAGCCACATTTTTATGCCTTCTACATTCTTTGGAAAACAATGAAGTATTACTTCATCACCATTTTTTTTTTAAACTGTTCTGTTACTGCATTGCAGAATAATGCAACTTGGCATTTTTTTTATATTTATAAACCTGAAAAATAATTTTTAAGAAATTGACATTAATCACAAAATAAAACAAATAAAAAAAGATTAAAATATATAGATAATGTGCGTTTTAACCTTAGTGTATGTTTACACTGTAATGAGGTTGGGCAGGTAAATGTGTCTAATAAGCGCCATTTCACGGTGGCGTCAGTGACAATAATGAGGTTGGGCAGGTAAAAGTGGCTAATAAGCGCCATGTCACGGTAGCGTCAGTGACAGTAATGAGGTAGGCAGGTAAATGTGTCTAATAAGCGCCATTTCATGGTAGCGTCAATGACAGTAATGAGGTTGGGCAGGTAAATGTGGCTAATAAGCGCCATGTCACGGTGGCGTCAGTGACAGTAATGAGGTTGGGCAGGTAAATGTGTCTAATAAGCGCCATTTCACGGTAGCGTCAATGACAGTAATGAGGTAGGCAGGTAAATCTGTCTAATAAGCGCCATTTCACGGTAGCGTCAATGACAGTAATGAGGTTGGGCAGGTAAATGTGGCTAATAAGCGCCATGTCACGGTGGCGTCAGTGACAGTAATGAGGTTGGGCAGGTAAATGTGGCTAATAAGCGCCATTTCACGCTGGCGTCAGTGACAGTAATGAGGTTGGCAGGTAAATGTGTCTAATAAGCGCCATTTCACGGTAGCGTCAATGACAGTAATGAGGTAGGCAGGTAAATGTGTCTAATAAGCGCCATTTCACGGTAGCGTCAATGACAGTAATGAGGTTGGGCAGGTAAATGTGGCTAATAAGCGCCATGTCACGGTGGCGTCAGTGACAGTAATGAGGTTGGGCAGGTAAATGTGTCTAATAAGCGCCATGTCACGGTGGCGTCAGTGACAGTAATGAGGTTGGGCAGGTAAATGTGGCTAATAAGCGCCATTTCACGGTGGCGTCAGTGACAGTAATGAGGTTGGGCAGGTAAATGTGGCTAATTAGTGCCATTTCACGGTGGCGTCAGTGACAGTAATGAGGTTGGGCAGGTAAATGTGTCTAATAAGCGCCATGTCACGGTGGCGTCAGTAACAGTAATGAGGTTGGGCAGGTAAATGTGTCTAATAAACGCCATTTCACGGTGGCGTCAGTGACAGTAATGAGGTTGGGCAGGTAAATGTGGCTAATAAACGCCATTTCACGGTGGCGTCAGTGACAGTAATGAGGTTGGGCAGGTAAATGTGGCTTAGAAGCAGTAATAACAATAAATAGGGAGTTTGAAAGGGAGGCTTATTCTACCTTATTAGCAAGATATTGACTTTGGGGGCAATGACTAATAATGTTGTGTTCATTTAAAGTGAAAATTTTCAACACGGAACCAATAATAATTCTTATAGGTGCATAACATGGGCTGTAATTACAATATGGGGACTAAGGGGTTAATCTATTCATTTTGTGGCCATAGATAGTCAGTTAGTGTTGGAGGAGCTTTATCACAAAGTACTATTGTTTTATAAATGTATAGAGTGAATTGCAGTTGCTAAAACTAATTACATCGGTGTTTGTCACATGCTTTTATATATATATATATATATATATATATATATATATGTAGACATACTTAGGCCAATGTAATAAGCCAAGTGTTCACACATAAAATACCTTCGGATTATTAGAACAATGCTCCGCTCCCGATGATCACTGGCTTGCAATCTGCGGCAAGTCTACAGTGATCACGTGGGGCACTTGGAGCATGAAGATAGTGGAGCGCGCGCACGGGAGGGAGAGCAGACAGGAGAGCAGACAGGCAGGCATCGCGTAAGGCGCATGCGCGAATCTCTTACATGATCGCGCTTTTGTCAGCAAGAAAGACGGGATCGCGCGGCGAATCAGGAGGACGGCGCATGCGCAGGTTTCAGAAGCGCCGTCCCGGCGACTGAGCCTGCTGTCAATTAAGGAGCATAGAGGAGGGGTTAGGGCAGGGGCGGTACGGCCAGAGGAGAGGGAAGGGCTACCCCCTTGACTGGTTGCGTGACTGTTGGAGCACCGAATGTGAACTTTATAAGACGATTTTTTGAAGTATAAAGAGCCCAGGAAAGCGGCTCTAACATGGATAACAACACACTCAAGATAATCTATAAGGTACTGTTGCTAGTTTATAATGTGAAAATGAGGTGAAAGGTTCGCTTTAAAATATTAGTCTTCCATTTGAACGCTATATGGATTCTGGCGGCCATTAAGATATATTGAGACAGTCTGAACTTGGCAAATGTCAACCAAGGAGGCTTATATCCTAAGAGACAATAAGTGGGGGTTGGTTGGTAATCACAATCTAGAACTGAAGAAAGCAATCTACATACTTTAGACCATAATAGCTGAACATGAGGGCATGTCCACCAGATATAATAGACTGTTCCGTTCTTAGCACATCCCCTAAAGCAGAGTGGTGATACCTCTGGATAAATATAGTGTAATCTGTAAGGAACTAAAGTGGGTTATATGAAGAACTTTCACAAAGGTCTCTGCCAGTGTGGTTTGCCAAGAACTTTTAGTTATAGTTTGGGAACGGAAGAACCAATCTGAAAGAGGGTATTCTACCTGTGTATCCTTCTCCCACTCCACCATATACGGGAGGCGGACCCCATCTGGCGCGGGATCTAGCATTCCGTATAGTCTAGACAATAGTCCTTGCCTACACAGAGAAAAGTTAGCATAATGTTCAAAGGGAGTGAAGTCTAAATTCACATTATTGATCCTTAAAGAATGAAAGAATGAGAATATTTGATTAGCCCTGAATGATTCGTTCCTAGGGAGGACAGATTTATCTTTAAAATCATTCAAGGCAATCAATCTCCCTCTGACCAAGAATCTGTGTAGAGTCACATACTTGTTGTCAATCCACCAGTTAAAATCGGAGGCTTTCATTCCCGGAGGGAAGGCGGGATTACCTATAAGGTGAAGAAAGGGAGAGATTTTCGATTGTAGGGCCAGTTTAAACCTAACAGATCTCCACAGTAATAAGGCCTGGTAGGACAGTGGTGAATTAGAGCGTACCCTAATCGGAAGGGTTAGTGAGGTCCACAGTAGGGCTCTCCACGACCAAGGCGAGAGGAGGGACTGTTCTATTGAAACCCATAAGTAGTGTGTCTCTGACTTAGTATGTGTCAAAAAAAAGCTGAGCCAGTCTAGCAGCTTTATAATACTTTATGAAATCAGGAACAGAAAGACCCCCTTGTGTTTTATTTCGACACATGGTAGTCCGAGCTATGCGGGCACGTTTATTGCCCCATATAAACTTCAATACGTCTCTCTGCAGGTCGCGGAGATCCCCACCCGGGACTGGTAACGGTATAGTACGAAATAAGTATAACAGCCTGGGCAGAACTACCATTCTAATAACATGTATCCGACCTATCCATGATATGGGTAATGAACTCCAGGTCCTAAGGTCCTCTCTGATAGCCCGATATAAGGGGGTATAGTTCAGTCTGTACATCATATGGAGGTGGGTGGGGACTACCGTACCCAAGTATGGAATGTGATTAGGCAAGTGGTGAAACTGAAAATCTTGCTTTAAGAGTGACTGTAAAGCGGGGGGAGTGTTACATAACATGAGCTCAGATTTTTGGTGGTTAACACGAAGTCCAGAAATTTCTGTAAAGGACTTTAGCAACTTAAGGAGATTCGGCAGGGAAATGAGGGGATTAGTAAGTGAAAGGAGGAGGTCATCTGCAAACAAGGTTAGCTTATGTCCAGTGTCGCCTACTTTGACTCCTGAGATATTTAGGTCATTTCTGATAGCAATAGCCAGAGGTTCCATCGCCAGGGCAAAAAGCGCCGGAGATAGAGGACATCCTTGACGAGTACCCCTAAGGATTTGGATGGGGGCAGGGTTCATGGACGGGAGCTTAAGATATGCAACAGGAGAGGAGTAAAGAGCCTTGATGGCCTGTACAAATGGACCCCTAATACCCATAGATTGAAGAACCAGGTGTAGATAGTCCCATGTGACAGAATCGAAAGCTTTTTCTATGTCAAGAGCTAGGACAGCTAACGGTGTGTTCTTAGTATTTGCAACCTGGATCAGATTAAGAATTTTACGTATGTTGTCCGGAGCTTCCCTACCTGGAATGAACCCTACTTGATCCTTGCCAATAAGAGTGGGAAGTAGAATGTTTAACCGACGCGCAAGAATGGACGTGAGAATTTTCGTATCCAGGTTCAATAGCGAAATTGGTCTATAGTTGGATGGGGATAAATGATCCTTTTTGGGTTTGGGAATGACGGTTATGTTAGCCTCCAAGAAGTCAGGGTGGGGAGTATTGCCTTGCATTATGTGATTACAGAATTTGGTGATATGAGGAGTTAACAGGGGGGCAAATTTTTCATAGTACAGGGCTGTCAGACCATCCGGGCCCGGTGCTTTGCCTAACTTTAATGTTTTAATGGACAGCTCCACCTCCTCGCCTACAATTGCTTTACCAAGATCACACACTGCTTCATGAGAGGCCTGTGGTAATCTTACAGAGTCCATAAAGCTGCTATGTGCTCGTTCCTGGTTACCTGGTACTTTAGTATAAAGTTTTTGATAGAATGTATGAAAGGTCTGGTATATGGTTTCTGGGTTAGAGGAAACTTGGCCTGCGCTAGTTCGAATCTGGAACACCTGATTGATTTTTTGCTTAGCTTTGAGTTGACGGGCCAGCATCTTATCGGGTTTGTTAGCATATTTATAGTAATAGGACGCAGTCCAGCGCAGTGCTTTTTCTGTTTGATTCGAGAGAATCATGTTAATTTGAAATTTGGTGGTTTTAATCTCTTTAAGTAGGTATAGCGTGCCATATTCATTTTTAAGGTCTTGATATGTAATTATATCTCCCTATTTCCACACCTGGCCCACTCTAAAGATTCCATATTTCCACCAGATTTTTTGTTCAATCAATTTTAATTTCCTATGGTGAATATTATCCCACAATAGGGTGTCTAAATGTATTCCTTTCTGAGGCCACAGTTCTCTTGCCATTTTCCAAGCTTTATTCCACAGCTCAAATAGAGGTATTTTACTGGACAGAATATCCGCTTCGATTAATTGAAAAATGCTACAATTTTCCAAACTTTTATTAATCCCTTCTATCATTGTCTTATATCTATATGACTTACTCCTAGAGTTGAGCAGACATCTGGATGTTCGGGTTCGACGGGTTCGGCCGAAATTCATAAAAAAGTTCGAGTTCGGGACCCGAAATAGACCTGAACTTGACCCCAAACCCGAACCCCATTGAAGTCAATGGGGACCCGAACTTTTGAGCACTAAAATGGCTGTAAAAATGTAATGGAAAGGGCTAGAGGGCTGCAAATGGCATCAAAATGTGGTTAAGAGCATGGCAAGTGCTCTCCAAACAAATGTGGATAGGGAAATGACTTTAACCACCTCCGGACCGCTGTACGCAGATTCGCGTTCCGGAGGTGGCAGCGCTGCGCACAGTCACGCATATACGCGTCATCTCGCGAGACGCGAGATTTCGCTCCAAGCCGGCCCGTGCATGCGCATCGCGGGCCGGCAAAAGTTAAAGAACAAGTTCGTCACCAGCCTGCCAGCAATGATCATTGGCTGGCAGGCTGGCGATTTTTAAAAAATCCAATGACAAGCCATATAACAGATCATATTAGTAAATATGATCTGTTATATGGCTTCTCTGCTTCTCTGCTGGTCCTTTTCGTCGGTTGGATCCAGCAGAGAAGCAGACATCACTGTGAGTACACCAAACACTTCACTGTAGCCCCAGATCACCCCCCTGCACCCCAATTAACCCTTTGATCACCCCTTTGATCGCCCCTGTCAATCACCAGTGAAAGGAAAAAAAGTGATCAGTGTAAACTGTCACTTTTTTTTTTTCACTAGTATTGGCTGTTAGGTTTTAGGGATAGTTTAGGCCCCTTGGTTAGGTAGTTAGCGTCAGTTAGCGCACACCCCACCTCACCGCAGTCACTTTTATTCGCTGAATAGCGTATCGCTAATCAGCATTTGTACTTTTATAGTATCTGTAAGTGATCAAAACTGATCACGGTCAGATCTATAATAGTATTAGTGTCCCTTTAGTTCGCCCTCCACCCAAAACGCAGTGTTTGCCCGATCAGGCCTGATCGGTCGCCCACACGTGCGTTCACCCACGCCCGCCCCACCGCAGTGACAAAAAATATATATTTTTTGATCACTGCACATTCATTTTACACGCACTGCGGCGATAAAAAAATCAGTTTTGATATTTTTTATCAACCGCAGCGGCCTCCGGTACTTCGCTAGCCTCCCCTTTGTAAGACAGGCTTGCTTTTTTTCTTGGGTAGTCTCAGGGAATACCCCTAAATTTAGTAGTCCAAAATGTCAAACAGGGGGTATTCTTCTGAAGAGGCCTACAGGATTCTGACCCAGTCGGATGAGGAGTGGGAACCCTCATCTGATGAATCTAGCGGGTCAGAATATGAACCTGTGGAAAGCAGTGGCTCTCTGACCCAAAGTTCGGACGAGGAGGTGGAGGTCCCTGGCAGCACCAGGCGTACCCGGCCCCGTGTCGCTAGACCACAGGTTGCGCAGGATCCGCTTCAACAGCAGCAGAGTGGGGCTGTCGCTGCCGGATCACGTGGTGAGGCATACACCAGCAGCGCAGCCCTCCCTGGACCTAGTACCAGCACTGCCGTACAACATGGTGACGTGGCAAGCACCAGAAGGGCAGTTGAAGCTGGTACGGTGGCACGTGCAGTAGTTACCCCGTCGCAGCCACCGCACAGACAGGCCCGTAGAGCCCCTAGAATCCCTGAGGTGCTGGCAAACCCTGATTGGCAGTCACCAACTTCAGCCGCACCTGTAGTTCCCCCTTTCACCGCCCAGTCTGGAGTTCGGCCCTGGGATTTTTTGAGCTGTTCTTGACTGCGGAGCTCTTGGACTTAGTCGTGGCAGAGACCAACCAGTATGCCACACAATTTATATCCGCCAACCCGGGAAGCTTTTATGCCCAGCCTTTCCGGTGGAAACCAGTCCAAGTTTCCGAAATTAAAATTTTTTTGGGCCTTCTCCTCAACATGGGCCTGACAAAAAAGCATGAATTGCGGTCATATTGGTCAACGCACCCGATTCATCACATGCCCATGTTCTCTGCTGCTATGTCCAGGGCACGATTTGAGGCCATCCTCCATTTCCTGCATTTTAGCGACAACACCACCTCCCGTCCCAGAGGCCACCCAGCTTTTGACCGGCTCCACAAAATTCGGCCCCTCATAGACCATTTCAACCAGAAATTTGCAGATTTGTATACCCCAGAGCAAAACATCTGCGTAGACGAGTCCCTAATACATTTTACCGGGCGCCTTGGCTTCAAACAGTACATCCCAAGCAAGCGTGCCCGGTATGGGGTCAAATTGTATAAGCTCTGTGAAAGGGCCACAGGCTATACCCACAAATTTCTGATCTATGAGGGAAAAGATCAGACCCTGGAGCCGGTCGGTTGCCCTGACTACCTGGGGAGCAGTGGGAAGACAGTCTGGGACTTGGTGTCACCCTTATTCGGCAAGGGGTACCATCTTTATGTGGACAATTTTTACACAAGTGTGGCCCTCTTTAGGCATTTGTTTCTAGAACGGATTTGCGCCTGTGGCACCGCGCGAACTAGTCGCGTGGGCTTCCCCCAACGGCTTGTAACCACCCGTCTTGCAAGGGGGGAGAGGGCTGCCTTGTGTAACGAAGAACTGCTCGCGGTGAAATGGAGAGACAAGCGTGACGTTTACATGCTCTCCTCCATTCACGCAGACACGACAATCCAAATTGAGCGAGCAACCCGTGTCATTGAAAAGCCCCTCTGTGTCCACGACTATAATGCGCTCATGGGAGGGGTGGACTTCAATGACCAGATGTTGTCTCCGTATTTAGTTTCCCGCAGAACCAGACGCTGGTATAAGAAGGTGTCTGTATATTTAATTCAATTGGCGCTCTACAATAGTTTTGTTCTCTACAGTAAGGCTGGGAGAACACGATCTTTCCTCAAATTCCAGGAAGAGATCATCGAGAACCTCCTTTACCCAGGAGGTTCCGTGGCCCCATCCCCCAGTGTAGTTAGCCGTCTACACGAGCGACATTTCCCCAGTGTCGTTCCTGGTACCTCAACCCAACCGTCACCCCGAAAAAGATGTCGTGTCTGTAGCAGGAGTGGAATAAGGCGTGACACCCGCTATTTCTGTCCTGACTGTCCGGACCACCCTGCCCTATGCTATGGAGAGTGTTTCCGGAAGTACCACACACAGGTACACCTAGCATAGGGATTGCATCTCACAGGACAGGCACACAGGGCTATTAGGGCCCTTTTACTCTCAGCTGCTGCAAACCTCTCCTTTCACCTGGGATAAAGTGCATAACGTACTTCGCCACATCTTTGGGCGATTTGCGCTTTGCACATTGTCCCATGGGGAAGGAGAGGTTTGTTCTATAAAGGTAAAAAAAACTAAACAAAAAAAAAAATACCGGTAAGTAAAAAAGTTAAAAAAGTTTAAAAAAGTTAATATGTTCTGTTCTAAAGTTAATAAAGTTATTGCTTTGCGGCCTGGTTTTTTTTTTTTTTTTTTTTTTTTTTTACCTTCCAGGTGGACCAACCGATCGACCAGCTGCAGCACTAATGTGCATTCGGACAGAAGCATTGCGCTGCTGTCAGATTACACGCAAGTCGTGTATGCGGCGCTGCAAGACGAGATTTCTCCTCTGCAGTAAAAGATATGTTTGCCGAGGCATATGAGCTGAGGAGGTGGCGGTGTTCATATACTTTGGCAAACACTTTGTATATATAAAAAAAAAAATCCCGGCAATGATTTATTCATCCAGACGCCTTTCCCCTCCTTTTTCTTTTTTTGGCAGAGATTTTTTCATCCACATTGATCGATGCGAATGAAGAAATCTGTGCCGTTCATTTTTTTCTTTCAGCCCAGAGGCTGAACGGAAAAAAAAATCTCATTACCCGTATGCTCAATATATGGAGAATAGCAGAGACTCCTAATGCTGGGCATACATGTAATGATTGCGGAGACCCTCAAATGCCAGGGCAGTACAAACACCCCACAAATAACACCTAGGCGGCAAAAAAGTGTCACACATGTGGTATCTCCGTATTCAGCAGAAGTTGGGGAATATGTTTTGGGGTGTCATTTTACATATACCCATGCTGGGTGAGATAAATATCTTGGTCAAATGCCAACTTTGTATAAAAAAAAAAGGAAAAGTTGTCTTTTGCCAAGATATTTCTCTCACCCAGCATGGGTATATGTAAAATGACACCCCAAAACACATTCCCCACCTTCTCCTGAGTACGGAGATACCAGATGTGTGACACTTTTTTGCAGCCTAGGTGGGCAAAGGGGCCCACATTCCAAAGAGCACCTTTCGGATTTCACAGGTCATTTACCTACTTACCACACATTAGGGCCCCTGGAAAATGCCAGGGCAGTATAACTACCCCACAAGTGACCCCATTTTGGAAAGAAGACACCCCAAGGTATTCCGTGAGGGGCATGGCAAGTTCCTAGAATTTTTTATTTTTTGTCACAAGTTAGTGGAAAATGATGATTTTTTTCTTTTTTTTTTTTCATACAAAGTCTCCTATTCCACTAACTTGTGACAATTTTTTTTTTTTTCCATGAACTCACTATGCCCATCAGCGAATACCTTGGGGTCTCTTCTTTCCAAAATGGGGTCACTTGTGGGGTAGTTATACTGCCCTGGCATTCTAGGGGCCCAAATGTGTGGTAAGGAGTTTGAAATCAAATTCTGTAAAAAATGACCTGTGAAATCCGAAAGGTGCTCTTTGGAATATGGGCCCATTTGCCCACCTAGGCTGCAAAAAAGTGTCACACATTTGGTATCTCCGTACTCAGGAGAAGGTGGGGAATGTGTTTTGGGGTGTCATTTTATATATACCCATGCTGGGTGAGAGAAATATCTTGGCAAAAGACAACTTTTCCCATTTTTTTATACAAAGTTGTCATTTGACCAAGATATTTATCTCACCCAGCATGGGTATATGTAAAAAGACACCTCAAAACACATTCCTCAACTTCTCCTGAGTACGGGGATACCAGATGTGTGACACTTTTTTGCAGCCTAGGTGGGCAAAGGGGCCCATATTCCAAAGAGCACCTTTCGGATTTCACAGGTCATTTTTTACAGAATTTGATTTCAAACTCCTTACCACACATTTGGGCCCCTAGAATGCCAGGGCAGTATAACTACCCCACAAGTGACCCCATTTTGGAAAGAAGAGACCCCAAGGTATTCGCTGATGGGCATAGTGAGTTCATGGAAGTTTTTATTTTTTGTCACAAGTTTGTGGAATATGAGACTTTGTATGAAAAAAAAAAAAATCATCATTTTCCACTAACTTGTGACAAAAAATAAAAAATTCTAGGAACTCGCCATGCCCCTCACGGAATACCTTGGGGTGTCTTCTTTCCGAAATGGGGTCACTTGTGGGGTAGTTATACTGCCCTGGCATTCTAGGGGCCCAAATGTGTGGTAAGGAGTTTGAAATCAAATTCTGTAAAAAATGACCTGTGAAATCCGAAAGGTGCTCTTTGGAATATGGGCCCCTTTGCCCACCTAGGCTGCAAAAAAGTGTCACACATCTGGTATCTCCGTACTCAGGAGAAGGTGGGGAATGTGTTTTGGGGTGTCATTTTATATATACCCATGCTGGGTGAGAGAAATATCTTGGCAAAAGACAACTTTTCCCATTTTTTTATACAAAGTTGTCATTTGACCAAGATATTTATCTCACCCAGCATGGGTATATGTAAAAAGACACCCCAAAACACATTCCTCAACTTCTCCTGAGTACGGGGATACCAGATGTGTGACACTTTTTTGCAGCCTAGGTGGGCAAAGGGGCCCATATTCCAAAGAGCACCTTTCGGATTTCACTGGTCATTTTTTACAGAATTTGATTTCAAACTCCTTACCACACATTTGGGCCCCTAGAATACCAGGGCAGTATAACTACCCCACAAGTGACCCCATTTTGGAAAGAAGACACCCCAAGGTATTCCGTGAGGGGCATGGCGAGTTCCTAGAATATTTTATTTTTTGTCACAAGTTAGTGGAAAATGATGATTTTTTTTTTTTTTTTTTTCATACAAAGTCTCATATTCCACAAACTTGTGACAAAAAATAAAAACTTCCATGAACTCACTATGCCCATCAGCGAATACCTTGGGGTCTCTTCTTTCCAAAATGGGGTCACTTGTGGGGTAGTTATACTGCCCTGGCATTCTAGGGGCCCAAATGTGTGGTAAGGAGTTTGAAATCAAATTCTGTAAAAAATGACCTGTGAAATCCGAAAGGTGCTCTTTGGAATATGGGCCCCTTTGCCCACCTAGGCTGCAAAAAAGTGTCACACATCTGGTATCCCCGTACTCAGGAGAAGTTGAGGAATGTGTTTTGAGGTGTCTTTTTACATATACCCATGCTGGGTGAGATAAATATCTTGGTCAAATGACAACTTTGTATAAAAAAATGGGAAAAGTTGTCTTTTGCCAAGATATTTCTCTCACCCAGCATGGGTATATATAAAATGACACCCCAAAACACATTCCCCACCTTCTCCTGAGTACGGAGATACCAGATGTGTGACACTTTTTTGCAGCCTAGGTGGGCAAAGGGGCCCATATTCCAAAGAGCACCTTTCGGATTTCACAGGTCATTTTTTACAGAATTTGATTTCAAACTCCTTACCACACATTTGGGCCCCTAGAATGCCAGGGCAGTATAACTACCCCACAAGTGACCCCATTTTGGAAAGAAGAGACCCCAAGGTATTCGCTGATGGGCATAGTGAGTTCATAGAACTTTTTATTTTTTTGTCACAAGTTAGTGGAATATGAGACTTTGTATGAAAAAAAAAAAAAAAAATAAATCATCATTTTCCGCTAACTTGTGACAAAAAATAAAAAGTTCTATGAACTCACTATGCCCATCAGTGAATACCTTAGGGTGTCTACTTTCAGAAATGGGGTCATTTGTGGGGTGTTTGTACTGTCTGGGCATTGTAGAACCTCAGGAAACATGACAGGTGCTCAGAAAGTCAGAGCTGCTTCAAAAAGCGGAAATTCACATTTTTGTACCATAGTTTGTAAACGCTATAACTTTTACCCAAACCATTTTTTTTTTACCCAAACATTTTTTTTTTATCAAAGACATGTAGAACTATAAATTTAGAGCAAAATTTTTATATGGATCTCGTTTTTTTTGCAAAATTTTACAACTGAAAGTGAAAAATGTCATTTTTTGGCAAAAAAATCGTTAAATTTCGATTAATAACAAAAAAAGTAAAAATGTCAGCAGCAATGAAATACCACCAAATGAAAGCTCTATTAGTGAGAAGAAAAGGAGGTAAAATTCATTTGGGTGGTAAGTTGCATGACCGAGCAATAAACGGTGAAAGTAGTGTAGGTCAGAAGTGTAAAAAGTGGCCTGGTCTTTCAGGGTGTTTAAGCACTGGGGGCTGAGGTGGTTAAATAACATAAAATACGTAAAAATAAGAAATAATAATATTAATCTAGGAGGACCAGGTCCATATGGAGTAGGAGGTTGAGGAGGCGGTGGATGTGGCGGTGTAGGTGGAAGTGGCGGTGGAGGAGGAGGAGGTAGCCTACACTGCTTATTGGTTTAAAATTTATTTATATTTTTTTAAATTGGGGTGCACCCCAAAACATTGAGAAATATAACCCTCCAGTCGTGCTGAACACCCGTTCAGACAATACACTGGCTGCAGGGCAGGCCAGCACCTTCAAGGCGTAAAAGGCAAGGTCAGGCCATGTGCCCAATTTGGAGACCCAGAAGTTGCAGGGGCTGACCTCTGTCAGTTAGTTACTTTAGGCATGTGCATACTTACTGCCCCACCATCTCGCACGTCCGGGTGATGTTCACGATCCAATTTGATATCTGCTCAATCCACTTTCGATGTTCTTTTATGCGCCTACCATGGTGATCACGTGGGGTGGGGAATCAGGGTTCCAGGCCGGAGAGTGAGCGTGAGAAAAAGAGAATTTAAGGGAGATAAATTAATAAAAAATTTGGGGGATCGAGCAGAAATATGGGAAAAGCTATTGAGGCGCAAATGTGGGACAAATTACAGAAGTCCAAATGTGGGCCAAAAGAGTCAAGCGGAAATGTGGGAAAAGCTATTAAAGCGCAAATGTTGTACAAATTACAGAAGCCCAAATGTGGTGTAAGGGATCATCTCTTTTCAGGGGGTCACACTCACAGATATCTTCGCAGACACGATTATAATGTCCAAACTCTTGCTTTATTTCAGACACTTTCGCAAACCACAGGTTAAGAAGTTTCAGTTTCAACTTATCACGTGTGACATCCACACAAAATAACAAACCCTTGCCCGGCTAGGCTCTCACTAAACACATAAGCGTATCCCTGACTCACCTAGAGAGCCCTGTTCCCACATGGAACACAAATGCAGCTTTCCTCAGCCATTCAGTCCAGCAACCTCCAGGCTGTGACACTTCAATACCTTTTGGGGGATTGTGGCCCAGTAGTCCTCCTGACTTTGGCCTCGTGATCCTTGCTTCACAGGCGTCACCGCATCCCCCAAAGTTCAGGCTATCGCCTAGCCTCGTGGCCCCTCAGCCCACTCGGCTGAGACCACTCACACAGAGCCTCACCAGGACTCTGCTTCACAAGACACTCCAGAGTGAGACACACAACTAAGATCCAGTAGCAGGATTAAATAGGATCCCTGGACATGAGCATGCCCTAAGTCCCAGACTGGGGCATGGGAAACAGGCACCCTCAATGTTCACATTGCCACATATCCCCCCCTCTGTTCAAACCTGTGGGGGTGAACACATGTACCAACCGGATGCTCGTGATAGGGCATCCGCATTATACTGCCATCTTCCGGCTCAACGTTCCCCCTGGAAGAGTTGGCCAGCGTCGCAGGCTTCCCTTTATTTTGCCAGACCCAAGCCATCAGAGCTTGGCAGGGGCGGACATACCGCCTGTGCAGCTGGTTCAGCTGCACAGGGGCCCAGCGTGCGAGGGGGCCCATACAGCTTGGACTGGTCCACTGGTGAGTGGGGCCCCTTCCTGAACTTTAGACTGAAAGATAATGTGCTGCTCAGGGACTGACAGGTTTTAGTGTAATCAGCTCTCCTGGTCAGTAAGGCTGTGTCCACAGGGTCTGATTTTTACAAAATCGCGGCAAAAAAACAACGCATTTTTACGCGATTTTCTTGGAAATAGGACCTTGTGGACCCAACCTTACTGACCAGAGAGCTGATTGGTCTGAAAACTGTCACTCAAAAGCACTGACAGGCCCTCCTCCAATGGGCCAGCACTGCTAATCAGTGAGGAAGGCAGGACCCACTGCTGCTGTGTGGAGACCGAGCCCTGCTACTGACAGGGGGCGGAGCCTGGCTGAGGACACAAAAAACAGCAATACAGCGAGGAGGTGAGGAAGGGATCTGTATGTAATGTAGTGTAAAATAGTTCCTGCATGTATGACAGTGTGTGTATGTGACAGTGCCTGCATGTGTACAAGTGTGTATGTGAGTGCCTGCATGTGTGAGGATGTGTGACAGTGTGTATGTGACAGTGCCTGTATGTGTGAGGATGTATGACCGTGTGTAACAGTGCCTGCATGTGTACAAGTGTGTATGTGAGTGCCTGCATGTGTGAGGATGTATAACCGTGTGTATGTGACAGTGCCTGTATGTGTGAGGATGTATGACCGTGTGTGACAGTGCCTGCATGTGTACAAGTGTGTATGTGAGTGCCTGCATGTGTGAGGATGTATAACCGTGTGTATGTGACAGTGCCTGTAT
Organism: Bufo bufo; assembly: GCF_905171765.1. Taxonomy (NCBI): domain Eukaryota; kingdom Metazoa; phylum Chordata; class Amphibia; order Anura; family Bufonidae; genus Bufo; species Bufo bufo. The sequence continues at coordinate 131,294,380 of NC_053397.1, read as the reverse complement.
GTGTGAGGATGTATGACCGTGTGTGACAGTGCCTGCATGTGTTCAAGTGTGTATGTGACAGTTTCTGCATGTGTACAAGTGTGTATGTAACAGTGCCTGTATGTGTGAGGATGTATGACCGTGTGTGACAGTGCCTGCATGTGTACAAGTGTGTATGTGAGTGCCTGCATGTGTACAAGTGTGTATGTGACAGTGCCTGCATGTGTGAGGATGTATGACCGTGTGTATGTGACAGTGCCTGCATGTGTACAAGTGTGTATGTGAGTGCCTGCATGTGTGAGGATGTGTGACTGTGTGTATGTGACAGTGCCTGCATGTGTGAGGATGTATGACCGTGTGTATGTGACAGTGCCTGCATGTGTACAAGTGTGTATGTGAGTGCCTGCATGTGTGAGGATGTGTGACTGTGTGTATGTGACAGTTTCTGCATGTGTACAAGTGTGTATGTGACAGTGCCTGCATGTGTGAGGATGTATGACTGTGTGTATGTGACAGTTCCTGCATGTGTGAGGATGTGTGACTGTGTGTATGTGACAGTGCCTTCATGTGTGAGGATGTGTGACTGTGTGTATGTGACAGTGCCTGCATGTGTGAGGATGTGTGACTGTGTGTGTGTGAGTGCCTGCATGTGTGAGGATGTATGACTGTGTGTGTGTGACAGTGCCTACATGTGTGAGGATGTGTGAAAAAGAGCGGTTGCATGTATGAAAGTCCAGTATGTGTGTTAGGGCTCATTCAGATGACCGTATAAAGGCGTCCGCATCTGTTCTGCAATTTTGCAGAATGGGTGTGGATCAAATCATTTCAACGGGTACGCAGAAGATGCGTGCGTCACATCGTGTGTTGTCCACATCCATGTCCTTTCCGCAGCTCCGCAAAAACAATACATGTCCTATTTATGTCTGCAATTGCAGACAAGAATAGGCATTTTCTATCATAGGAGGCACATGGCCAGTCTCCGTGTTTTGTGGATTTGCAATTTGCGGACTGCAAAGCACAGCCGTCGAAATGGGCCCTTAGACTGGCACCACAAGGTGGCTGTGGCTGCAACACACATTATGCAGCCAAAGATTGCAGCGATACTACGATACATCACAACTAGTAAAAGTAAATGAGGTCTTGACCTGATGGTCACAAAAAAATCCAACCTGCTGAATTTCTTGCAACTTTTCAATTGTGATTTTAAGAAACTTCAAGTTCACAATGCGACCTCATTCATTTTAACTCAATGCATTGCAGCATTGTATCTGCTGTAATCCTTGGTTGCACGACACATTGTTGGCCAAAAGCACTGTGTAGCCTTAAAAGGGGTCACTGTATCTATTGTATATATTTACGTCTGTATGTGTGGTTTGGGGAGGGGGCCCAGGCACATTCGTTGCACAGGGGCCCTCTGCTGTCTGTGTCCGCCCCTGGAGCTTGGTTTGTCATAAACACTGCTTTCCTACCTAGACTACAGTGTCTAAGGGCCTCCTCCGACTTTTCTGTGCTGGAGAACTTAGCTTTCTGGCTTGCTTATTTTCCAGATTTCTTCTTAGGCCCCCAACCTTTAACTTCCGCAACCTTTACAGCCGAGTTTTCCATGGGGAGTTCCCGCCTCCTCCTTTTGTTGGAGATCCGGCTGGTCAGTTTTAAACCCCCCTTCAGCCGCTCTAATGTCACCTGGTGTTCCCACTCATTTTGTTTCTTTATTCTATCACCAGATAGCACTTCTCTTTTTTCTTTAGTACCCACAAGGGTTACCTAAGGTTTGGCTTCAGTATCAGAGTCTTCTGCTTCAGTGGCTCTCCCCACTTCGGCAGACCCCTCTTCAGCCTTATCCTTGGTCTTTGGAACATCTGAGGATTTCACCCACTCCAACTCATCGGACTTAGCTTCTTCAGCCTTTGAGTCTCCTTTGGAGTCTTCATTTACTTTGTTAGCTTTCTCATCCTTCTCAGACACGGCATCATATACTTCCAATCTAAACCCCTCCTCCTCTTTTTCATCAAGGTTGGAGGTACTGGGGACACCCGGGTCTTCACTAGACTCGTCGTCTTCTGGTATTTTCTCCATAGGCTCATCGCCCAGGATATTGTTCTCCTTTCGGGCAGGATTCAGGAGAGCCAGTCCATTGTAGTAGACAGGATCCACATACTGGTCATCCGTCTCCCCGTATTTCTTCCCCAGAAGACTGCTGGCTTTCTGGAGGGCATTGACAGCAGAGGAAATGTCTTTCATGACCAGGTCCTGGCCATTCTTAACAGGCTCTGGCTTAGACTTCTTGACGTCTTTCCTCTGATGTCTTTCCTTGACGTCTTTCCTCTTACTCTTCTCTTGAGGTTTCTCATTTTCCACCTGTTGCTCGAGAGCGCGCTTAGATTTCTCCAACTCAAAGACGTTCTTCCCGACGTCATCTTTTGAGCTAATGAGAATTTCCAGACCCGCCTCCAACCAGGTAGGGACAGGAAGTATAAATTTGACTCTCCTCCGGCTCCTCCTCAGTGTCTTTCTGGATCGACAGCCTAGAGAGTGTTCTTTCGAATCTTTTCATTTATTCATTATTATTTTTTTGCACACCATCACACACACCATCACCTATGTGTAGTCCTATTATTGCTACTTTTATATTATATATACCTATATATTCTTATGAACGTATATATATACCTATATATATATATATATATATATATATATATATTTATTTATTTTTGGGTGGGAAACCCCTATGCCGTCATGGAGGATTCATGAAAAGGGAATTACCGGTACGTAATTTGGTTTTTCCCTTTCATCCTCCATGACGGCATACCATGAGATATAACATATTAAACAACTAGGGGGGGGATTATAGCTTGAAGAACTTTCCTCCCAAAGGCTAGATCTTGACCTGCCTTAACATGGACTCTGTAATGTTTGATAAAAGTATTAGGGCTAGACCAAGTGGCCGCCCTGCAGATCTGTTCTAGTGAAGCGTTAGCCCTTTCTGCCCAGGAGGCAGAAACTGATCTTGTAGAATGCGCTGTAAAGGCTTCAGGAGGCGATTTCCCTAGCGCTTTATATGATTCTGAAATTACCGTTTTAATCCATCTGGAAACAGTATTTTTTGTCGCTCTCTGCCCTTTATTTGTACCAAGAAACTGTACAAATAAAGAGTCTGTCTTTCTGAAGGCCTTCGTGGCTTCTAAATATATTAGAACTGCTCTGCGTACATCCAATTTATGAAATCTCTCCTCTCCTTCTGTTTCCGGGTCGTCACAAAACGAGGGAACCAATATTTCTTCTTGCCTGTGGAAATTAGACACAACTTTGGGAAGGAAGGAGTTATCCAATTTAAACGTAATTCTATCCGAAGAAATTACACAGAAAGGCTCATTAATCTTTAGGGCCTGGATTTCACTAACCCTGCGAGCTGACGTAATTGCCACTAAGAACAGGGTTTTTAGTGTTATATATTTTATAGAGACAGTTGATAAGGGTTCAAAAGGACTTTCTATTAAGCCTGATAAAACTACATTGAGTCCCTTCTCTAGTGTATCTAGGGACTGTGCAAAGCGAGGGAAAACATCTTCAAGTTTGTAGCTGTATTGACCTGTCAGGTCATCTACCCCTGCCTGGGTATGAGTCTCAGACAATAGGCTGCCATCTCCTCAGTCAACTCTCGTCCCGTCGGGTATAACTCATCTGGTCGCTACTAGTAACCACATTAGTTTCACCAGAAACTGACATGGCAGCCTCACTCTCTGAGCTGCTATCAGCCACATTACATATATCACGTGTCCCACTCTTGTCATTATCATCCCTGACCTCTAAGGGCACTCCCGAGCTAATCCCCACATTGGACATTTCCTCAGTAACCATAGAACCCCGTGGAGACTGCATACCCCCTTCTGGTACGTGTGGTACATACTCTAGCCCCGCCACATTGTCTAGAATGGGGTCTACTAGCGGTGTTCCTTTAACACAGGGATCCTCATTCTGCGGCCCTCCAGCTGTTGTACAACTACAACTCCCACAATGCCATGCTGTAGGCTGATACCTGTAGGCTGTTCGGGCATGCTGGGAGTTGTAGTTTTGGAACAGCTGGAGGGCCGCAGGTTGAGGATGCCTGCTTTAACATTTATCAACACTTTTACATCAGACACGTTTACCAACAGGGGGAGCTTCTTCACCAATCACAGCCTGCAAAGGAAAAGGCATGTCATTATTATCACATATTTCACATGACATCACATTCCCATTATGCATTTTGGCAAACATGGTACCATCACTTTGCACCTTATCAGCTCCACTGTTTCTAACGGTCACTTCATTTAATGGGCTAGGTGCCAGTTCTGCGGGAGTTACGTGACCGACCGCAGAAGTGTTTCTACCCCACAAATTACGGAACAACCTTCTCTCATGTACGGGCGAATTTACGGCAGCAAGTCCATCAGTCCCAGCTGTCACTATAGCCTCACACTCAGTGAGAACTACCTGACAGTCCTCATTAACCGCATGTCTGTCCAGCATATTTATCACTTTATTTATCTCAGGTTTCCATATTGTGCTACCTCTTACCCGGGTCATCATAGGGTCTCTAATTTTCTCCATCCCATGCCTAGACTTGGTCACGGGCATTTTGGGCAACACAACAACCTTCTCCCCCGCAAAGTCCTGCAAGGGAACAACCGCAACAGGCTTACCCACCTGTTCAGACCCTGCGTTTTCTCCAATGTCACACACTTCCGAGACAGTTCCTCGCCTCGGTGATTTATCACTCACCGTCCCAGCAGGTATCCCCTGCCGCCGGCTCACTGTCACTGGGTCTGTCACATAATTAATAACAGGGACGGTCTTACCTAGCGATCTCACGGGTTCCGCAGTCCCAGAATCCAAGGATACTCCAGGATCCTCCATTATAAAATCACCTGCAGACTTCTGACTGCAGTGGTTGCTACGAGAAACGCTGTGACTCCATCCTCCTTCCAGATGTGGAGTCACACTCTCGGGAGACCTGTCCTTGGGATCTCTAGCCACAGAATATGATCCACTTGCTCCGCTCCATAACTGCTGGGCAGCCGCACGCTGTTGTGGTTGGTTGCCCTTAGCAACAGCCTTGCAGATCCTCGGCACATCCTCTCTAGGACTCTGTCTCCACTGGTAGGGAACATTCGACCTCCTGAGAGCTGAACCGCTCTCCCCCTCTTTATCTTCCCGGCGGTTTCCCTTGGCAACGGCATATCTTTGCTTTTCCCCCAATAGTCCCGGCACACCACCAACCTCTTGGAACTTTGTACAGGGTCCATACAGTGTTGAGAACCCATTTCTCAAGGCCAGCTGCAACTGTGCCTGCAACTGTGCTCTGCATCAAATTTTGCCAATTTATTTTTAGTGTAGCCAATCGCTATGGCCATTTCTTCTGCCAGCTGTATGCGCCAGTGCCACCGGACATACTCTTTCCGAGACCCATGGTAGCAGGAAAAACTTTCAGCCACAAGTCTACTTTTGCTGGGCTACTGGCCCTTTAATTCACTGCAGTTTTACTTGCACCACAGCAAAATAGTCCACACTCTTATGAGCAGCACCTGCTCCACTGGACCAAAAAAAAAAAGCTTCCGGCCCTTTAACTCCACACACGGCAAAAAAACTGCTTTTAGCAGCACCTGCAGTCTCAGCGTTGCCCCTATTAACCGACCATTGCCCTTCTCTCATGGACAACTTGCCCGCATCCTCCACCAATTGTAAGGGATCGTCTCTTTTCAGGGGGTCACACTCACAGATATCTTCGCAGACACGATTATAATGTCCAAACTCTTGCTTTATTTCAGACACTTTAGCAAAGCACAGGTTAAGAAGTCGCAGCTTCAACTTATCACGTGTGACATTCACACAAAATAACAAACCCTTGCCCGGCTAGGCTCTAACTAAACACATAAGTGTATCCCTCACTCACCTAGAGAGCCCTGTTCACACATGGAACACAAATGCAGCTTTCCTCAGCCATTCAGTCCAGCAACCTCCAGGCTGTGACACTTCAATACCTTTTGGGGGATTGTGGCCCAGTAGTCCTCCCGTCTCTGGCCTTGTGATCCTTGCTTCACAGGCATCACCGCGTCCCCCAAAGTTCAGGCTATTGCCTAGACTCGTGGCCCCTCAGCCCACCCGGCTGAGACCACTCACACAGAGCCTCACCAGGACTCTGCTTCACAAGACACTCCAGAGTGAGACACACAACTAAGATCCAGTAGCAGGATTAAATAGGATCCCTGGACATGAGCATGCCCTAAGTCCCGGACTGGAGCATGGGGAACAGGCACCCTCAATGTTCACATTGCTACAGTGGGCCAAAAGAGTCAAGCGGAAATGTGGGAAAAGCTATTAAGGCGCAATTGTTGTACAAATTACAGAAGCCCAAATGTGGGCCAAAAGAGTCAAGAGGAAATGTGGGAAAAGCTATTGAGGCGCAAATGTTGGCCAAAAGAGTATAGCGGAAATGTGGGACAAATTATTGAATTGCAAATGTGGTACACCTTGTTTAAGTTTAAACATTGAATCAAAGGAGGTGGCGCGCATCAATTAAAGAAGCATTTCAGAAATTTTATTCCCTGTCACCTATGCAGAGCAGGGGTTTATTCACGTCTAAAATTGTATAATGTCAACCCAAAAATGTAACAGAAAAATTACAGAAATGTATTAACCTGTCTACTTGGTAGAGCAGGGGTCTATGACAGAAAACAATTGTTTATTGTCACCCAAAAATGTAAAATAAAAATTATTGAAATTTATTAGGCTGTCAACTAGGTAGAGGAGGGGTATATTACACCCAAAAATTGGTGAATTTGACCCTAAAATGTAACTGACAAATGTTGTTGTTTTTTTACCGGTCTAATAGATATAGCAGCGGTACTTCACACCCAAAAATTGTTGAATTTCAACTGAAAATGAAATTTTTTTTTTTTTTTTTTTTAACCTGCCTACTAGGTATAGCAGTGGTACATCACACCCAAAAATTGGTGAATTTCACCCGAAAATGACAATTTATTTATTTTTTTATCCTGTCTACTAGGTGCTATACCGGTGGAGGAGGACGAGGTAGCCAACACAGGTTTTTGGTTTTAATAAAAAAAAATATTAAATTGGGGTACACTCTAAAAGAGTGTGAAATATCCAAAAAACAAACATGAGCAATTGCTCTGCAGTATAACAATGGCTGCTTAGTGCCGGAATACATGTCTATTCTGCACAAGGTACGGACAAGTCCTGAGGGATCCATGCCTGGTTCATTTTAATGAACGTGAGCTTGTCCTCATTGGCTGTGGACAGGCGGCTGCGCTTGTCTGTGATTACGCCCCCTGCCGTGCTAAACACACGTTCAGATAATTCACTGGCTGCAGGGCAGGCCAGCACCTCCAAGGCGTAAAGGGCAAGCTCAGGCCATGTGCCCAATTTGGAGACCCAGAAGTTGAAGGGGGCAGACATACTGCTCCACCATGTTGGTGAAATGCTGCCTCCTGCTAAGACGTTCCATATCAGCTGGTGGTGCTGGTTGTTGTGGCGTGCTCACAAAGCGTTTCCACATTTTGGCCATGCTAACCCTGCCTTCTGATGTGCTGGCGGTGCCCCAGCTGCATTGGCGACCTCTTCCTCGTCCTCTGCCTTGTGCTTCCACTGTGCCCCCGCTGTCAGGTGGGAATGCCACCAGCAGCGCGTCTACCAGCGTGCGCATCTTACGATCACGCTCCAGTGAGGGAATTAAGGACGGTACGTTGTCCTTGTAATGGGGATCCAGCAGCGTGGCCACCCAGTAATGAGCATAAGTTAGAATGTGAGCAACTCGGCGGTTGTTGCGGAGACACAGCAGCATGTAATCTCTCATGTGTGCCAGGCTGCCCAGAGGCAACAAAAAGCTGTCCTCTGTGGGAGGTGTATCGTCTGTGTCCTCTGTATCCCCCCAGCCACGCACCAGTGATGGCCATGAGCTGGTCTGGGTGCCACCCTGCTGTGAAAATGGTTCCTCCTCCTCCATCTCCTCCTCCTCATCCTCCACCTCGTCATCCTCCAGAACTGTGCCCTGGCAGGACAATTGTGTACCTTGGGTTTGTGGGTGCAGGAACCCTCAGAGCCACTTGGAAATGACACGCCGGAAACCCTACGAAATGAGACATAGAAGTGGGATAGTAACGCTGAGAATGGCATTATCGGCACTGGCCATGTTGGTGGAGTACTCGAAACAGCGCAACAAGGAACACAGGTCTCGCATGGAGGCCCAGTCATTGGTGGTGAAGTGGTGCTGTTCCGCCAAGCGACTAACCCATGCGTGCTGCAGCTGAAACTCCACTATCGCCTGCTGCTGCAAGGTAGAGTTCCACCTTGTGGGCACGTCGCATGTGAGCGGGAAGGCTGAAGTTACACTGCAGCGCTGACTGGCGAGCAGCAGCAGGGTGAGAACGCCGAAAACGTGCACAGGCGGCCCGCACTTTATGCAGCAGCTCTGACATATCGGGGTAATTTTTAAGGAATCTCTACACCACCAAATTCAGCACATGCGCCAGGCAAAGGTTGTGCGTCAAACCAGCTAGTCCCAGAGCTGCTACGAGATTTCGCCCATTATCGCACACCACCAGGCTTGAGGCTGACTGGCACAAACCACTCATCGGTCTGTTGTTCAAGGCCCGTCCACAGCTCCTGCGCGGTGTGGGGTTTGTCCCCCAAACAGATAAGTTTTAAAACTGCCTGGTGTTGTTTACCCCTGACTGTGCTGAAGTTGGTGGTGAAGGTGTTACGCTAACCGGATGAGGAGCTGCTAGAGGATGAGGAAGCAGAGTAGCAGAAGGAAGCAACAGGAGGCAAACTGAAGTGCCCTGCAATCCTCAGTGGTGGAAGGACATGCGCCAAACTGCTATCCGCCTCAGGCCCAACCGCCACTGCATTTACCCAGTGTGCTGTTATGGAGATATAACACCCCTGACCGTGCATACTGGTCCACGTATCCGTAGTAAAGTGCACCTTGCCACAGATGGGCATTGCGCAGTGCACACCTGATTTTGTCCTCTACCTGGTTGTGCAGGTAAGGGATGGCTCTCCTGCAAAAGTAGTGGTGGCTGGGCACGACCTACTGTGGGACAGCTACCGCCATAAGGCCTTTAAAACTATCCGTCTCCACTAGACGGAATGACAGCATTTCAAAGGCCAGTAATTTAGAAATGCTGGCATTCAGGGCTAGGGATCGGGGATCGCGGGTGGTCAGGGGGGTACTTCCTTTCCAGTGTTTGGGAGATGGAGAGCTGAACGCTTCCGTGGGACATTGTGGAGATGCTTGGTGACCCAGGTTGTGGTGTTGCTGGAAGATTCTCTGTTTGTGGGGTGGCAGGTGGCACTGTCACTCCAGAGGTGGATGAAGAGGCCGAGACTGCAGCAGAAGAGGAAGCAGGAGGAGCCAGAGACCTTTCTTGGTTTTTGAGGTGTCTACTCTACTGCAGCTCGTGCTTAGCACTTAAATGCTTAGTCATACAGGTTGTGCTCAGGTTGAGAACGTTTATGCCTCGCTTCAGGTTTTGATTGCACAGCGTGCAAACCACTCGTGTCTTGTTGTCAGCACGTTGTCTGAAGAACTGCCATGCCAGGGAACTCCTTGTAGCTGCCGTTGGTGTGTTCGGTCCCTTGCTGCGGTGGGCAGTAGCAGGCGTACTGTCTAGAGGACGGCTGCTCCGCTTTTGCACCCTGCTCCCTCTTCTGCTATGCTGGTGGCTCTGTGCGACCACCGCCTCTTCCTCCGAACTACATAGGTCACTCGCATGACCTTGATTCCATGTGGCGTCGAGGACCTCATCTTCCTCCACATCATCTTCAACCCAGTCTTCACCCCTGCCTTCCTTGTCAGTCTGCACACTTTCGAAAGCCCCAGCAGTTGGCACCTGTGTTTCGTCATCATCCGAGACGTGCTGTGATGGTCCTCCCATGTACTCATCTTTAAAGATAAGTGGTTGGGCATCGGTGCACTCAATCTCTTCCACTTCTGGGGCAGGTCTAAGTGGATGGCCCTGGGAAACCCTGCTAACAGAGTCATCAAAAAGCAGAAGAGGAGGGGGCGTGGCCTGCAGCCGGACGGTGTGGACGTCTCTCATAACGGCTCCTGCGGATAGAATTTAATCCTACTCCATCCATCTCATTAAAACCACCATAGTGCCCCACAAGCCACATGTTCTCCCCTCATCATCCGACGCCGAAAAAGCTAAGTGGGAAGTTTCTACCACCCAAGCGGCCCGAGAAACAGCTGCGGCCTAGCCGGCAGGACGGATCCCCACCCTCGATTTCCAGCCCCGGAGCCCTGGTGCTCCACTTCAAAGGCCCTCTGACGGCTTACCTCTGGCCTAACGTGGTGGATCCTACATCGCGTTTAAAGCAAGCATCAGACCTTAAGCGGGGACTCCCGATCCACACACGAAAGACACTCGATCGGACTGACTCGTGGGACTGGTCTGGTGGCGGCGAGGAGACGTACCTGCAGTCCGAACCGTACATCACCGGGTCTGGCCTGGTCTGGAACGGACCACACCGCACTCACCACGGTCGCGTGATCGCCTCTGGGCGCAGGACTGCCGGTAAGAGACACCTGAAGGTCACTGGCCATCCACCCACACTATAGTCCGCAAAAGCGGCAGCCAGCCTAAGTCCCCACGGCCAAGAGCACAAGAGCCCATCTCAAAGCCTCTACCACCTACAGTAACCTACCTCACCCAGGGCTCTAACTTTTCTTGGTCTACGTAGTACAGCAGTCCGCGGAGCACACGTCCCTCCTCTGGATCCCGGATCTGTGTATTCTCACAGCGCCGATCTATGAGCTGAAGATAATGAGCTATTATCTTCACTCGACAATGCCCAAAGGGCACAAATAGCCGGCCCTATAACTCTCGCTGAATTACAATTAGCTACGAAGAAAACCCCTAAAGGCAAAAGCCCAGGCCCAGATGGCCTGATGGCCACATACTACACAGTGTTTCAAGATATTTTATTGGCCCATATGCTAACATCCTTTAATTCATTATTGGATGGAGAATTCTTTCCTTTACAGACTCTGGAGACCCATATCTCAGTCCTGCCCAAAGAGGGAAAAGATCCAGAGATGTGTGGAAGCTACCGTCCAATATCCCTGCTCAATGTTGATGTTAAAATCTTTGCTAAGATACTTGCAAACCGTCTCAACCAGTTCCTGCCAATCCTGGTGAACACCGAGCAGGTGGGATTTGTGAAAACTAGGGAGGGAAGGGATAATACCCTTAGAGTGCTACAGCTGATTCAGTTCGCCAGGAGGAAAAATTGACCACTAGCTCTGCTATCCACCGCCGCAGAGAAAATGTTCGACCTGGTCGATTGGTCTTACATGCGCGCGGCTTTGTGTAGGTTGTGATTGCCCGACACATTCCTGAAATTAGTCTTGGCACTATACTCTGGTCCTTCAGCAAGGATAAAGATCAATGGCACCCTGTCTCCGTTGTTTCGCATTGCCAACGGCACGAGAAAGGGATGCCCTTACTCCCCGCTTCTTTTTGTTTTAACCTTGGAAACCCTGAGCCAGGCTATTAGACAACACCCGGAAATAAAAGGTTTCAAAGCGGGAGGGAACCGAACACTTCACAGCGGCATACACTGATGACCTGTTAGTTATCAAATTGAACCTGGACACTTCCTTTAAAGCTTTATCTTGTCTCTTCGGCCAGTTCAGTCAGCTGTCAAATTTTAAAATAAACTTGACAAAATCCAAAGCATTGAACATCACTTGCACAACCTCCACAGTAGAATTGGCAAAACATTCTACATCCTTCCCTTGGTCCTCTTCCTCCATTAAATATTGAAATCTATAGAATCCACTCTCACCTCTTGGAGGATCCCATTTATATCCTGGCTGGGCCACTCCAACCTCCTCAAAATTATACTCATTCCTAAAATTACCTACCTGATGCAGGCTCTTTCGATCTACCTCCCCATTCCTTCTTTCTTAAGATCCGCGGAATATTCCTAAAATATATTTGGGGATTTTCGCACCACAGAGTAGCATATAGCACTATGACCAAACGAAGGAAGGAAGGGGATATTGGATTGCCAGACATGAGGTCCACTTATGAAAATATACAACTCTTGAGAATCCTAGAATGGCATAAAAGATCTACCCCAAAACTATATGTCCCCATTGAGGAGGAAGCAAACAATTTTTTCACTGACCCAAGCTCTAATTACATCTGTCACTCACACGAATCCCACCCCCCAACTTAATCTGTTGACGAAAGCCCCTCTGCTCACCTGGAAAAAGCTATCTGAGAAATACACATTATGGCCTATGCCCTCTCCTCTAACAAGCTTAGGAGATTTACTAGGCCTCCAAAGCCCAACTGCCTCGCAATGGCTTCCCTTACAGCAGAAACTTAGGGGCTACCTACTTGGGGACATACTACAAGATGGCTCATTCCCAGAGAGATCTACTCTCCAGTCGATCATCTCGGGCGTCACGATTGATGACCTCTTGTATAAACATTTATATTTGAACTTTAAAAAATTTATCAAAACAGGAGATATCTTGAGGGAATTAACCTGGCTAGAGAAACTGGCGGCGACCCGCTCAGGGATCAGGAGGGTTCTATCAAAAATCAACGAGGGTATGTGTTCATATACCGGCGGGGTCGGGACATTACCATACATCTCAGCCTGGGAGAAGGAGCTTTCGGTCACCTTCACAGATGCTGACGTCAAACTGATTTACAAGTCTTGCATGGGACCATCAAGTTGCGTCCTACTGCAAGAAACTTCTTATATAATTGATCAGCAGGTGGTATAAGACCCCGGTGGTGCTGAACCGCATGAACCCATTGATCCCCAGCAGCTGCTGGAGATGTAATGAAAATGTAGGAATACACCTGTGGGGGGACTGCCCCAAGGTGAAACCGTTCTGGAACTCGGTTAAGGAAATCATAACTAAGATCTGCCCACACGCCCCTCCCTTATCCCAAAAGGTCATCTTCCTCAATCTCATACCGTCCTGGAAGGAGAAATACAACAAAACTCTTTGGAGACACCTGGTGTTATTGGCAAAAGCTATGATACCGTTATTCTGGAAACAAACTTCCACCCCCTCAACTTCTCACTGGCTTAACAAAATAAGTCAAATAGCAGGACTTGAAGAATTATGCTAATTTGCGAGAAGTAAACACCAGACCTACGAGAAGGTTTGGGCACCCTGGAAAGTCTTCGCCCAAAGTATAGAAATCACCCCATACAGAGTCGACCATGGGGGGGACCTCCCTAAATGACCGGCCTCTGCTGACTTGAGTTCAATACAGCGGTGGTGGGTCCTCGCGCCTGTTCCACATGCCTGTCCCCCCCCTCTACTTAGCTACTCATCTGTTAATACCGTCTTCATTAACAGTTGATTTGTTATTTTATCAGTATCGCAGACTGACATTGTGACCAGTGTGAGCTCGGCTTCTATACCTCGGAGGGTGGCTCATATTGGCCCCTACGTGGTCGGTCTCTGGTCTGCGTGTTGCAGGTTGCAATTTATTCACTGAATGTAAGCATCTGATATCCAAACTATTACATAACGTTGCTCATGATTTGTACATTTTGTTTAAACGATGCAACATGTGAGCATTGTTTTTATAAGATAAGAAAATTTTATAATAAAAAGAAAATTGACACAAAAAGCTGAAGAAACTGCTGCATGACTTGGGGCTCAGACTGCTTGGCTGATATGCAAGGGGGTGAGGTGAAAGACTGATGGACATCGGCTGCAAGTGCCAACTGTGGTCTTTCAGCAGGAGACTGGGTGGGAGACAATGTAAAGGAACTGGATCCACTGTCAGCAACCCAATCTACTATCGCATGTACTTGTTCAGGCCTCACGATTCGTAGAGCTGCATTAGGCCCAACCAAATATCGCTGCAGGTTCTGTCGCCTACTCGCACCTGAGGAAGGGTTTTCACTTGTGCGTGTAGCTGGCACAGATCGACCACGTCCTCTGTCTGCAACAGGAGCTCCACCAGCAGCAGACCAAAATGGCTGTATTTCAAATACCTGAATCAAACCCCTGTATGTAAAGGGTGTATCTCACACGGCCTGACCCACAGTAGGCCTCAATTAAACATTTGTTTGTCCAAAATGGCTGTATTTCAAATACCTGAATCAAACCCATGTATTTAAAGGGTGTATCTCACACGGCCTGACCCACAGTAGGCCTCAATTAAAGATTTGTTTGCCAAAAATGGCTGTATTTCAAATACCTGAATCAAACCTCTGTATTTAAAGGGTGTATCTCACATGGCCTGACCCACAGTAGGCCTCAATTAAAGATTTCTTTGCCCAAAATGGCTGTATTTCAAATACCTGAATCAAACTCCTGTATGTAAAGGGTGTATCTCACACGGCCTGACCCACAGTAGGCCTCAATTAAAGATTTCTTTGCCCAAAATGGCTGTATTTCAAATACCTGAATCAAACCACTGTATGTAAAGGGTGTATCTCACACGGCCTGACCCACAGTAGGCCTCAATTAAAGATTTATTTGGCCAAAATGGCTGTATTTCAAATACCTGAATCAAACCCCTGTATGTAAAGGGTGTATCTCACACGGCCTGACCCACAGTAGGCCTCAATTAAAGATTTCTTTGCCCAACATGGCTGTATTTCAAATACCTGAATCCAACCCTTGTATGTAAAGGGTGTATCTCACACGGCCTGATCCACAGTAGGCCTTAATTTAAAGATTTGTTTGCCCAAAATGGCTGTATTTCAAATACCTGAATTAAACCTCTGTATTTAAAAGGTGTATCTCACACGGCCTGACCCACAGTAGGGCTCAATTAAAGATTTATTTGCCCAAAATGGCTGTATTTCAAATACCTGAATCAAACCCCTGTATGTAAAGGGTGTATGTCACACGGCCTGACCCACAGTAGGCCTCAATTAAAGATTTCTTTGACCAAAATGTCTGTATTTCAAATACCTGAATCAAACCCCTGTATTTAAAGGGTGTATCTCACACGGCCTGAACTACAGTTAAATATTTGTGCACCAAATGGCGATATTTTAAATATCTGAATATAACCCAAATTTATAAAGGGTGTATCTCACAATGACATTTGCAGCAAAGGCTGCCAAATAAACCTTTTTTGCCCAAACTGGTGTTTGTTTAATAACTCAATATGGCAGCAGTATATATCCCAGGAATTTTTAACGTGAAGATGCTGAAAGGCCTGAAATATTGTGTATTTTGCCCCAAAAAGGGTGTTTTATTAATGAAAGAATATAAGCCCTGTATATACAGAGTGTATCTCACACGGCCTGCCCACAGTAGGCCTCAATTAAAGATTTGTGCACCAAATGGCGGTATTTCAAATATCTGAATAAAACCCAAATGTATAAAGGGTGTATCTCACAATGACATCTGCATCAAAGGCTGCCAACTAAAAATTTTTTGACCAAACGGGTGTTTGTTTAACTGAATTTGACAGCAGTATATAACCCTTTAATTTCGTGCTGATGCTGCAAGGCCTGAAAATAGTGGTTTTTGGCCAAAAAAAGGTGTTTTTAAAACCCCAGAAAATGATGGCTGTATTTCTAGCTTAAATTGAACACTGACTAATCCAGATGTTGTATATTGCCAAAAAAGTGTTTTTTTTGGTAACAGAATATGAAAGCTGTATATATTAAACTTGAATTTAACACTTGCAGATCAGGAAAATAGTGTTTTTTGGCAAAAAAAGTGTGTTTTTAAAACCCCAGAAAATGATGGGTGTATTTCTAGCTTAAATTGCACACTTACTAAGCCTGCAAATGCACCCGATGTTGTAAATTGCCAAACAAATTGGGATTTTCAATGTCCCAAATGCTCAGATGCGGTGCTGGTGCACTGAGCTTGCATAAAATGTCCGCCACCGCCGCCCACCTAACTGACTTATTAAAGTTTTTTTTTTTCCGGCTCAGGGCAGGGTAAAAAAATTGTGCCCTGCACCCACAAAACACAATGTATGTAGATTGCTGAGTTAGATTCAGATTTTGAGCAAAGACTCTATCCTATTCTCTCCCTGAAATCACCAGCAGCATCCTCTCCCTACAGTAAGCATAGCAGAGTGACGTGCAGCGCTACGTGACTCCAGCTTATATAGAAGCTGGGCCACATGCTACACTGGCCAATCACAGCCATGCCATTAGTAGGCATGGCTGTGATGGCTTCTAAGGTCAGACAGTTAACCGCTTGTTGATTGGCTGCTTTGCAGCCTTTCAAAAACTGCCAAGAAAGTGCCGAACACCGAACCCGAACTCGAACTTTTACTGAAATGTTCGGGTCCGGGGTCCAAAAATCCTAAAGTTCGGTACGAACCCGAACTTTACAGTTCGGGTTCGCTCAACCCTACTTACTCCACATTATCATATTTTTGATCTGCCCAGAGATGAAATACAGTTCCAAATCCGGAACTGATAATCCACCCTCTTTCTCGTGGATATACAATATATGTGCTCTTATTTTTTACCTCGCCATATCAAGTCCGCTATTAAAGTAGCTATTATTTTAAATATTCTTTTGGGAATTATTACTGGTGCATTCCACAAAATATAATTCAAAAGGTAATATGCACATTTTTACCAGTCAAATGCGACTCACCATCGAGACATATAATTTTTTCCAAACCTCTATTTTCTTCTGAATCTCCTGTATTTTAGGGAGCATGTTTAATTGAACGTAGTCCCTGGGGTTAGATGTTATCTGAATACCTAAATAACTTGCATCTTCTTCATTTCCAGTGGTCCCGGTATAAAACCGTTCAGAGGATCGATCGGGACACAGGCCGATTTAGACCAGTTTATATTCAAACCAGCATAATTACTATAATAATCAAATACCTGAAAAATCTTAGTAAGTGAGCCATGGGATCCCGATCCCACAAACAACATAATATCGTCTGCGTATAAAGCAATTTTTTCCTCATGGACCCCAAACCTGAAGCCCACAATTTCTTTATCTTGCCTAATCAAGTCAGCTAAAGGTTCTATAACTATGGCGAATAGCAGAGGGGATAGAGGGCAACCCTGCCTAACTCCCCTACCAATTTGTATTTTATTAGAGTATTTGCCGTTCAGTATTACCCTTGCAGAGACTTCAGTATATAATAGCTTAACCCAAGATACAAAGTTATCGCCAAATCTCATTCTCTTCAATGTAGCGAATAGGAAAGGCCATTCTATTGTATCAAAGGCTTTTGAAGCATCTATAGTTACAATCATACGTTTACCACAATTTGTGGGCTCCAACTGGGTGCCCACGAAGTATCTAATTATATTATCGGTTGTAGTTTTACCTGACATGAATCCCGACTGATCCTCATGAACGATCCCAGGGACCACCCTCCCAAGTCTATTTGCTAGAATCCTAATATTTTTTTGTCAGTATTGATTAATGAGATAGGGCGGTATGAATCCGGGAAGACTGGATCTTTTCCAGGTTTTAGAATCAGTGTTATTAAAGCTTCTCTCAAAGATTCTGCCAATTTTCCTAATTCCCTCGAGGCAGCCCACATTGTGAGCATTTTCGGGATTAATAATTCTTTATATTGGGCATAGACTTCAAACGGACTGCCGTCTATTCCTGGGGTCCTATTCTTGGTTATCTTTGATAATGTTGCCTCCACTTTTATATGTCTAAAGGGGCTTCCAGACTTTCCCTTTGATCAAGAGTTAGCATGGTAATAGTAATTTTCCCTAAGAACTGTTGTAATTCCACCGAGCTCTTATTTATCTTATTACTATACATATCTTAAAAATATTCCTTAAGCAAATCTATTTTAGCCGTTTGTTCGACAATTTTATGCCCTAATTTATCTATCAAACAGTGAATATAATTATTATGTTTTATCTGGGTTGCCACCAGAGCAGCTAACTTTTTTCCAGGTATGTGTGTGTAGATATAATTGTCCCTCACATAATTTTATTTTTGTTGTTCTGCCAGTAGGAGCAAGTCGCCTTCCAATTTAGCAGCTTTATCTATCCACTCTTTGTAATTTTGTGCTATGGGGTTATCAATATATATATTTTTTCTGATTTTTCCACCTCACTTTCTAAATCCATTGTTTTTTTCCTTGTTCCCTTCTTACAGTCCCTGACAAAAGTCTTGTCGCTTGTGTACAAATTGACCTGAAGTGCCGCTAAAATATATTTCTAATCAAGATTTTGTTACAAGAAATGGGTCATTTTAATCCCAACAGCTTTTGTAATAATGTTTCAGTGCAAAACGAAACTGACAAAAAGTATTCTAATATTCACAGCTTGGTAAAGCCCATTGAGTTAATTTTTGCCAAGACATAAGTGTTGTCGCCTTGTCATATGAGCTTCACCTGTGACTAATAATGGATCAATTAGGTCTCAGGTGTGTATAAAAAGAACTCCAGCACACTAGACCTTCACATCAACTGCAACTAGACCTCTGCAAACATGCCTAAGATTCACCCGGAGACTAAAGTGTTGATTATCAAGAGGCTGAAGACCAGATCCACTGCTGATGTGGCAGACACCTTCAATGTGTCTCAGCGTCAAGTTCAGAGGATAAAAAAAAAGATTTGAAGAGACTGGAGACGTTTTGGACAAGGCCAGGTCAAGCCGACCCCGCAAGACAACTGCTCGAGAGGACCGTTAGTTGGCTTGAAAATCCAAGGCCAGCCCATTTTCCACTGGAGCAGAGCTCCACGAGATCTGGTCACCTGAAGTCCTGTGTCAACCAGAACAGTTTGTCGGATTCTGTCTTGAAATGGCCTCCATGGTCGAATCAGTGCCCATAAGCCAGCACTAAACAAAAGACAATTGAAAAACCGTGTGGCATTTGCCAAGGGCCACAGCCTGCTAAAAGGATGGACGCTGGAAAAACGGCAGAAGGTGGATTTTTCAGGTTATTCTTCTGTTGAATTACATCACAGTCGCCGCAAATATTGCATGAGACCTACTGGAACCCGCATGGAGCCGAGATTTACCAAGAAAACAGTGAAGTTTGGTGGCGGCAAAATCATGGTCTGGGGTTAAATCCAGTATGTGGGTGTGCGAGGGATCTGCAGGGTGGAAGGCAACATCAATAGTCTAAAATACCAAGAAATCTTAGCTACCTCTTATATTCCCAACCATAAAAAAAAGGCCAAATTCTGCAGCAGGATGGTGCTCCATCGCATACTTCCATCTCCACATCAAAGTTCCTTAAAGCGAAAAAGATCAAGATGCTCCAGGATTGGCCAGCCTAGTCACCAGACATGAACATCATTGAGCATATGTGGTGTAGGATGAAAGAGGAAGCATGGAAGACGAAACCAAAGAATATTGATGAACTCTGGGAGGCATGCAAGATTGTTTTCTTTGCTATTCCTGATGACTTCATCAATAAATTGTATGAATCCTTGCCAAACCGCATGGATGCTGTCCTTCAAGCTCATGGAAGTCATACAAGATATTAAATTTGGATCTCACAGCACCACTACTTAATTTGCTGACATATTTTTGGATTTGCAGTAAAGTTGTTAAATTTTTGCATAGGCGACGAAACTTTTGTCTTGCCAAAATTTGACCTTTCTGTCTTGATTAAAGGGTTTCTATCACTTCGTTTCACATAATTAGCTGTCAGACACTAGCGATCCGCTAGTGTCTGCTCTGCCAAACGATCCTAATATAGTTGCTTTTGGGGCAGCCGTTTTGCTAAAAAAAGAACTTTTATTAATATGCTAATGAGCCTCTAGGTGCTATGGGGGCGTCATTAGCACCTAGAGGCTCCGTCTACCTTCACAAACTGCCGCCGCCCAGCGCGTCCCTCCAGCCCGCCCATCTCCTCCTGAATACGATCCTCCCTGTGAGCGCCTGTATTCGGCGCATGCGCAGTGAATGTTTGACTGCTTCCCTGCTCAGACATCTCCACTGCGCCTGTTCCTCGGAGCACTATAACGTCATCGCGCAGGCGCAGTGGAGATGTCTGAGCAGGGAAGCGGTCAGACATTCACTGCGCATGCGCCGAATACATACGCTCACAGGGAGGATCGCATTCCGGAGGAGATGGGCGGGCTGGAGGGACGCGCTGGGCGGCGGCAGTTTGTGAAGGTAGACGGAGCCTCTAGGTGCTAATGACGCCCCCATAGCACCTAGAGGCTCATTAGCATATTAATAAAAGTTCTTTTTTTAGCAAAACGGCTGCCCCAAAAGCAATTATATTAGGATGGTTTGGCAGAGCAGACACTAGCGGATCGCTAGTGTCTGACAGCTAATTATGTGAAACGAAGTGATAGAAACCCTTTAACCAGTTGCCGCAACTGTAACGCCGAAAGGCGTCATCGCGGCGGCTCCCTCAGGCTACGCTAACGCTGATTGGCGTCATCTCGCGTGAGCCGAGATTTCCTGTGAACGCGCGCACACAGGCGCGCGCTCACAGGAACGGAAGGTAAGAGAGTTGATCTCCAGCCTGACAGCGGCGATCGTTCGCTGGCAGGCTGGAGATGTGATTTTTTTAACCCCTAACAGGTATATTAGACGCTGTTTTGATAACAGCGTCTAATATACCTGCTACCTGGTCCTCTGGTGGTCCCCTTTGTTTGGATCGACCACCAGAGGACACAGGTAGCTCAGTAAAGTAGCACCAAGCACCACTACACTACACTACACCCCCCTGTCACTTATTAACCCCTTATTAGCCCCTGATCACCCCTGATCACCCCATATAGACTCCCTGATCACCCCCCTGTCATTGATTATCCCCCTGTCATTGATCACACCCCTGTAAAGCTCCATTCAGATGTCCGCATGATTTTTACAGATCCACTGATAGATGGATTGGATCCGCAAAACGCATACGGACGTCTGAATGGAGCCTTACAGGGGCGTGATCAATGACTGTGGTGATCACCCCATATAGACTCCCTGATCACCCCACTGTCATTGATTACCCCCCGTCTTTGATCACCCCCCTGTAAAGCTCCATTCAGACGTCCGCATGATTTTTACGGATCCACTGATAGATGGATCGGATCCGCAAAACACATACGGACGTCTGAATGGAGCCTTACAGGGGCGTGATCAATGACTGTGGTGATCACCCCATATAGACTCCCTGATCACCCCCCTGTCATTGATTACCCCCCTGTCATTGATAACCCCCTGTAAAGCTCCATTCAGACGTCCGCATGATTTTTACGAATCCACTGATAGATGGATCGGATCCACAAAACGCATACGGACGTCTGAATGGAGCCTTACAGGGGCATGATCAATAACTGTGGTGATCACCCCATATAGACTCCCTGATCACCCCCCTGTCATTGAGTACCCCCCTGTCATTGATCACCCCCCTGTAAAGCTCCATTCAGACGTCCGCATGATTTTTACGGATCCACTGATAGATGGATCGGATCCGCAAAACACATACAGGCGTCTCCCTGGAGCCTTCCAGGGGGGGTGATCACCCCATATAGACTCCCTGATCACCCCCCTGTCATTGATCACCCCCCCTGTCAGGCTGCATTCAGATGTCCGTATGATTTTTACGGATACATGGATCGGATCCGCAAAACACATACGGACATCTGAATGGAGCCTTATAGGGGGGTGATCAATGACAGGGGGGTGATCACCCCATATAGACTCCCTGATCACCCCCCTGTCATTGATCACCCCCCCTGTCATTGATCACCCTCATGTCATTGATCACACCCCTGTAAAGCTCCATTCAGACGTCCGCATGATTTTTACGGATCCACTGATAGATGGATCGGATCCGCAAAACGCATACGGACGTCTGAATGGAGCCTTACAGGGGCGTGATCAATGACTGTGGTGATCACCCCATATAGACTCCCTGATCACCCCCCTGTCATTGATTACCCCCCTGTCATTGATAACCCCTTGTAAAGCTCCATTCAGATGTCCGCATGATTTTTACGGATCCACTGATAGATGGATCGAATCTGCAAAACGCATACGGACGTCTGAATGGAGCCTTACAGGGGCATGATCAATGACTGTGGTGATCACCCCATATAGACTCCCTGATCACCCCCCTGTCATTGATTACCCCCCTGTCATTGATAACCCCCTGTAAAGCTCCATTCAGATGTCCGCATGATTTTTACGGATCCACTGATAGATGGATCAGATCCGCAAAACGCATACGGACGTCTGAATGGAGCCTTACAGGGGCATGATCAATGACTGTGGTGATCACCCCATATAGACTCCCTGATCACCCCCCTGTCATTGATCACCCCCCTGTCATTGATCACCCCCCTGTCATTGATCACCCCTCTGTAAGGCTCCATTCAGACATTTTTTTGGCCCAAGTTAGCGGAAATTATTATTTTTTTCTTACAAAGTCTCATATTCCACTAACTTGTGTCAAAAAATAAAATCTCACATGAAGTCACCATACCCCTCACGGAATCCAAATGCGTAAAAATTTTTAGACATTTATATTCCAGACTTCTTCTCACGCTTTAGGGCCCCTAGAATGCCAGGGCAGTATAAATACCCCACATGTGACACCATTTCGGAAAGAAGACACCCCCAGGTATTCCGTGAGGGGCATATTGAGTCCATGAAAGATTAAAATTTTATCCCAAGTTAGCGGAAAGGGAGACTTTGTGAGAAAAAAAAAATAAAAAATCAATTTCCGCTAACTTGTGCCAAAAAAAAAAATTTCTATGAACTCGCCATGCCCCTCATTGAATACCTTGGGGTGTCTTCTTTCCAAAATGGGGTCACATGTGGGGTATTTATACTGCCCTGGCATTTTAGGGGCCCTAAAGCGTGAGAAGAAGTCAAGGATCCAAATGTCTAAAAATGCCCTCATAAAAGGAATGTGGGCCCCTTTGCGCATCTAGGCTGCAAAAAAGTGTCACACATCTGGTATCGCCGTACTCAGGAGAAGTTGGGCAATGTGTTTTGGGGTGTCATTTTACATATACCCATGCTGGGTGAGATAAATATCTTGGTCAAATGCCAACTTTGTATAAAAAAATGGGAAAAGTTGTCTTTTGCCGAGACATTTCTTTCACCCAGCATGAGTATATGTAAAAAGACACCCTAAAACACATTGCCCAACTTCTCCTGAATACGTCGATACCACATGTGTGACACTTTTTTGCAGCCTAGGTGGGCAAAGGGGCCCACATTCCAAAGAGCACCTTTAGGATTTCACAGGTCATTTACCTACTTACCACACATTAGGGCCCCTGGAAAATGCCAGGGCAGTATAACTACCCCAAAAGTGACCCCATTTTGGAAAGAAGACACCCCAAGGTATTCCGTGAGGGGCATGGCGAGTTCCTAGACTTTTATATTTTTTGTCACAAGTTAGCGGAAAATGATGATTTTTTTATTTTTATTTTTTTCCCTTACAAAGTCTCATATTCCACTAACTTGTGACAAAAAATAAAAACTTCCATGAACTCACTATGCCCATCAGCGAATACCTTGGGGTGTCTTCTTTCCAAAATGGGGTCACTTGTGGGGTAGTTATACTGCCCTGGCATTCTAGGCGCCCAAATGTGTGGTAAGGAGTTTGAAATCAAATTCTGTAAAAAATGACCTGTGAAATCCGAAAGGTGCTCTTTGGAATATGGGCCCCTTTGCCCACCTAGGCTGCAAAAAAGTGTCACACATGTGGTATCTCCGTATTTAGTAGAAGTTGGGGAATGTGTTTTGGGGTGTCATTTTACATATACCCATGCTGGGTGAGAGAAATATCTTGGCAAAAGACAACTTTTCCCATTTTTTTATACAAAGTTGGCATTTGACCAAGATATATATCTGTATATATTACCGTGTATTTAGTGATAATCCCTCTTATAAAAGCCTTTGCGGCCTCCCATACCACATTATTTTCCACTGAACCCTCATTTATCTCAAAATACTCCCTAATCTCTTTCAAAATCTTATAGTGTATACCCATTATATTTCTCCATCCTATACTTATATTCATCCCTCTATTTTTTATTTTTTTATTTATTTTTATGTTTATAACAATCGAATTGTGATCCGAAATCCCACGTTGTCCATACTTAACCCGTTCAATATCCATTGCGCCTTTATTGTTAGTAAAGACTAAATCAATCCGTGATAAGCTCCTATGAGTTTTTTAAAAGCATGAGTATCTTTTTAACTTTGGGTGCATTGCCCTCCAAATATCAATCCAGCCCAGTTCAGCTGTAATATCTTTTCATTTTGAACCCGTGTTAATTAATTGGCAATTACCTAATCAACATCTGTCCATTTTACCATCCATTACGTTATTAAAGTCTCCTATAACTAAAAGTAATTTATCCCCTGCATTAAGCACAAAATCATTTATTTTTAATAGGACATCTATTTTGAAGGGTGGCGGTATATATACATTTGCTATTATCCATGCTCTACCTTCCAATATACAGTCCATAAGGACATATCGGCCTTCTCCATCTATAGCTGTTTTTACTATTTTAATATCTATATTTTGATTGATTAATATTAGAGATGGGACGGGGGATTCGTTGAATCCACGAATCCCTCGAATCTTGCTGGATTCGTGGGATTCGTGGACTCGAATCCAGACGTAATTTGCCTGAAACGAATCCGACGAATCCGGTGGGAGGGACTGGGAGGCGGAGCTGGGGGCCGGTGCGTTCACTGTGCTCCGGCCCCTCCGTGTTAATCACAATTACACATTATATAACTACTGGAGCGGCAATGGGGGGGGGTTTGTGGATGGCACTGTTATAGGATGGGGGGTGGGTCTGTGGATGGCACTGTTATAGGGTGGGGGGGTCTGTGGATGGCACTGTTATAGGATGGGGGGGTCTGTGGATGGCACTGTTATAGGATGGGGGGGGGGGTCTGTGGATGGCACTGTTATAGGATGGGGGGGTCTGTGGATGGCACTGTTATGGGGTGGGGGGGTCTGTGGATGGCACTGTTATGGGGTGGGGGGGGTCTGTGGATGGCACTGTTATGGGGTGGGGGGGTCTGTGGATGGCACTGTTATGGGGTGGGGTCTGTGGATGGCACTGTTATGGGGTGTGGATGGCACTGTTATGGGGCGTGGATGGCACTGTTATGGGCTGCGGGGGGTCTGTGGATGGCACTGTTATGGGGTGGGGGGGTCTGTGGATGGCACTGTTATGGGGTGGGGGGGGTCTGTGGATGGCACTGTTATGGGGTGGGGAGGTCTGTGGATGGCACTGTTATGGGGTGGGGGGGTCTGTGGATGGCACTGTTATGGGGTGGGGGGGTCTGTGGATGGCACTGTTATGGGGTGGGGGGGGTCTGTGGATGGCACTGTTATGCTGTTATGGGGTGGGGCGGTCTGTGGATGGCACTGTTATGGGGTGGGGGGGTCTGTGAATGCCAGGGGGAGAGGTGAGAGGCACTATGATACTACTGGCACATTGGGGGGAGGCACTATGATACTACTGGCACATTGGGGGGAGGCACTATGATACGGGCACATTATGGAGGGAGATGGCACTATGATACGGGCACATTATGGGGGGAGGTGGCACTATGATACGGGCACATTGGGGGGGAGATGGCACTATGATACCGGCACATGGGGGGAGGAGAGAGGCACTCCGCACTTGATACTGGCACATGATTAGGGGGGCATCTATGGGGACACTTACTGGCACATTATTGGGTGGCACTGTGGGGGCATCTACTGAAGCCACAAAGAAGGGGTATTTTATATGGGGGGCTCTGTGTGGTACTAGTATTATCAGGGGAATTATCTGTTTCTGCAGTATAGTATTGGGAAGCACAGCGGCACAGTATTGGGGGTGTTAGGATGATTTGTCCAGAAGATGGGAGGATGATGGAAAAGTAGTAAACTAAGATTTTTTTTTTTGTCAAGCTGCAGAGATGAAAAATGGCTGAAAACTGGTGTCTGGTCTGAAGGTCTGAAAGGAGAAGATGAGGAAAGAGAACATCTACAAGAGACTTCACTGGATGTAAGAGGTAGGAGGCTCTGTATTACCCTGTATGTTCTGTAGTGATAGGAGCAGGGGTCATCGCGGTCATATAGGGTGCGACCGTGACTGGGAGGTGGAGGTTCAGACAAACTGACGCGGTCTGACTTTGTTTCTTACACCGTGCGTTCACACAATTATGTACAGGATTCGTAGGATTCGAGATTCGAAAGATTCGATATATTCGAGAACCATTTCGGATTCGGATTCGAAAAAATTTGGATTCGTCCCACCTCTAATTAATATACTCACTCCTCTCGCATATGATGAATAAACCGAATGGAAGGCATACTGCATCCATGGACTGGTCACTCCTGTTATCGTCTCGCCTGTCAGATGTGTTTCTTGTAGACAAATTATAGTGGGGAGAAACCTATGTATTGCATCAAAAACTGCAACTCTCTTTACTCCCCTGTTCAGGCCCCTAATATTACATGAAATTATTATCATAAAGTCTCATTAATGCTAGCTGCCCATTTCCTAGCTATAGTTTAGGATCCCGAGGGAGGGGGTGGAGGAAGGGGAAGACGGGAAAGGAGAAGAGAAAAAAAACAAAAAAAAAAACAAGGTTGAACAACACAGCAGGTTACAAACCCCTCCCTAACCCACCCTTTCTGAATGACCCAGGATAACATCCGAACTTGTCTCTCTCTCTCTTAGCATTACTCCTTCCCGACTAAGACCCAGCCCACCCCACCTCAAATCTTTTTCTTTTCTTTAATCCATTCACCCACCTCTTATGCAGTGTAAAAAAAAAAAGTTTTATTCTCCCATTCAACTCTTAACTTAGCCGGAAACATCATTGAGTACTTTACATTATTTAAGCGCAACATTTTTTTTTTTCATCTATAAAATGGCTTCTTTCCCTTACTGTTTCCTTTGCATAATCAGAGAACAACATTATTGTTATACCTGCATATTTAAACTTCCCTTTGTTTCTTGACCTGCGTAATACCTCCTCCTTATCCCTAGCCGATAAAAAATTTATAATTATTGGTCGCGGTCTTGTACCAGGAGGGGGCAGCCTTGCCGACAATCTGTGGGCCCGCTCCACAAAGTTTTTATAGTCAGAGATATCCTGACTCAATGGTTCCCTCAGCCAAGTTTGTATAAAAACCACAAAGATCTCGTCCCTCCGCACCTTCCGGGAACCCCAAGCATTTCAAATTAGCCCTTCTAGACCTATTTTCCAAATCCAGTAATTTATTTTTAAGTTCTCTATTTTCCTCCTTTAAAATACTTTTTTCTTTGACTATTGTCTGCAGAAGGTCCTCAGAGTCCGATATTCTCTTCTCTACTTCTTTCAGCCTGTCTTTATATTTTTGTAAATCTGCCCTGAGGAGCCCTACTGCCTCCTTAATATTTCCAGTCTGGAGAGAGAGATCCTGTATTGCCAGGCTGCAGTTTTTTATTTCTCGAAATATATCCTGCAAGCTAGTCACCTGCTCCTCTTTGGTGGAAGTATTGTTCTCCACATCTTTTAACTTTTTGTTACTGCTCTCCCAGGCTGGAAATCCTCAACAGATAATCTCAGAGTAGCATTCTCTATTGAGCAAGGGGATTCCCCCTCCCGATCTTGAGATATATCATCCTTTTTCCTCCTAGGAGGGCTAATCTGTCCACGCATGTTAGTCAATAGTTATTGTTTAGATCTTTCTGCTCTCTTGAACATTAGTGAGATTGAGGTATTTAACTCTGGTTGACCTCTCCCCTTTTTTCCTGCCACCTGTCTAGCCATTTCTAAAACTTTTATTTTTCCCTCTCCCTCCCTCCCCCTCCCTTTTTCTCCCTTTTTCTCCCTTTCCCCCCCCTTTCCTTTCCCCTTTTTTCCTCTAATCCTTTCCCACCCCCTTTACCTCAGCTGTCCGTACTTGCTACGTAACATAACTTATAAATGAAGTAAATAGATAATACAACTACTAGTTGCCAACCAAAAAAGTTTATAAATTGCTAAAAAAGTTCAATATTCATATACAATTGCTTAGTGAGTTCATACAGTAGCAGTTCCTCAAGAGCGCCTCACCCTTAGCTAATCAACAAGTAATACCCCTGGGACGCAATCAGATTAGTTAATGCAGTTGAGGCAACTCGAGTTCATCCTGGGTAATATTAATAGGGAAGCAGAAAGTCATACAGTTATACATATAAAGGGGAATAGGAAAGAAAAAAGAGTGAACAGTCTTCCAATCTTTAAAGAGTTGCAATACCAGCAGTCAGGTCCGACCTAGGGGAGGGGGGAAAGGTGCCTCCAAACTTCTAATCTTCCAATTGCCCAAATTAAAGAGGCAGATATTTTAACATAGTCTGGGAGCACAAGAAACTACTGAATCCGACAGTTAGTGCCTAGATTATACAAAGCTATCGCACTCCAGGCTCTGATTCTCCAGTTCCACTTCACACGCCAAAAGTCCCAGCAATGGAGATACCAGGCTAGTGTCCCACCTGGTCTGGGAAGAAAAGATTGGCAAAAGCAAACCCTTAGCTAAATTAAATTTTAGGTTTCTCTACCATTTTTCCACTTTCTTTTCTGCCCTTTTTCGCCCATTACCATCCGTAACATCAACTCTCTCCCTCCAAATCCGTAATCCAAGCTTATCTTCCAGGTGTATGCATCAGGGGAGAGGGGGGGGGGGGGGGTGCCAACTGGTTTCCACGCCAAAACTTTAGAACTGTTTTAATGGCGACCTCAATTCCCCTCAGTTGTCACCCCTTAAAACACCTTGCCTCACCTCGGTACAAGAGCCTGTCCAACAGCCCGATTCCGGTCCGGCACTAGGGTCTATACATCTCACCTTACTCTGGTTCTCATCAGGAGGGAGGAGGGGGGAGGTAGATAACCAGCATTCAAACCGGCGCGACGATCTTCCTCCTATCGCATGTGTCGCTTCCAATCTCGGTCTGTGCTCCGGACAGGGCAGGGGTTCAGCTAGAGTTCACCTGGTCAACATCTCGCCGGTGGCAGGGCATCCAAGTAGCGGCAACAGTGGCGGATCAAGTCAGGGAGTCGGCGGAGCAGCGGCTGAAGTGGCGTCTCACATGGGCTGTGAGCTCAACATCCGGAAGGGAGGTGCGCGCATCACCTACGTGCGCCCGCACGTATTCTCCTCCTGGATGAACTGTGTGTGCACTTATCTTAGTGTTTGCAGTCATTTTAGCATCATTTTTAAGTATGGTATGTCCTAGCGGTTTATGTAATTTTAACTAATTAAGACAGTGTATTTACTGTCAAAAGAAAAAACGGCCTGCATTTTTATTTGTTTTACATATCTTTGTTACAGAAAGTTTGGTTAACCTTACTTTGAAATTTTACATATCTTTGTTACAGAATTCTGTTGTTTCTGTCACATCTACCGCGGGTGTGACCGGACAAAAGACGGATATGTATGCTAGCTGTTATCAGACCTCTGAAAAAGTTGTGTGCCACTGGTCATTTAGTTTTAGGAAGTTAGACGTATCAATTATAAATGTTACGTATCTGCTTTAGATGCGTTGATCAAATATTTTGCTTAAATCACATACGCCTTTGATTTTTATTAAACATAATTACTGTTTAGCTTTTAAATAACTGTTCTATTCTGATTCTTCATTGTTACAGCTGGTTGTACAACATACTGCCTATGCCCCGTAACAAATGTGTAAACAGTGCTATTTTTGTAAATTTGATAGTTGCTTGTAGAAATTGACCGACAGCTGGTGTATTAGATAGGTGGATCTGTTGAATTTCTGTGTTAGAAGCTGATATGAAATAGGCCTAAATGGAAAGATAGAATCGGCTCCCGGGAAAGTTGTGTGCCGCTGCTGTTGCTCTTAAATAGCGACTTAGGACACGGTCTTGTCTCTATGGCAAAACGCTTCCTATTTCTGAAAATGCCGTTTTGCTCTATTATTTATAAATTTGTAATTGTAGGTACAAACAGCTGACATAAATATTCTTGTGTCATCCTTGTTATTTCATGAGGAATGCAGGTATTCAGTAAAAAAAGACACTTCAGAGATAACAAGACCTCTTTAACACAAATTAGCGTTTTCAGTCATTTTAGCAACATTTTTAAGTATCTTCTATAACTGGTATGTCCTAGCGGTTTATGTAATTTTAACTAATTAAGACAGTTTATTTACTGTCAACAGAAAAAAAGGCCTGCATTTTTATTTGTTTTACATATCTTTGTTACAATACGTGTGACGGGACAAAAGACGGATATGTCTGCTAGCTGTTATCGGACCTCCGAAAAGGTTGTGTGCCGCTGGTCATTTAGTTTTAGGAAGTTAGACATATCAATTATAAATGTTACGTATCTGCTTTAGATGCGGTGATCAAATATTTTGCTTAAATCACGTACGCCTTTTATTTTTATTAAACATAATTACGTAACAAAGCAAATTTCCTAACGCAACAAAAATGCTTTCACAGCTTTTAAATAACCCTTAGGACATGCCAGAACATGCCTTCGACATGCTCGGACATACCCTGACGCACTTTGCAAAATGTTTGCGGTATTTGAGAAAACGGCCGTAGTGACCAAAAAATAGGGTCAAAATGGACGCTGAAATTTAAAACTTGTTTCTGACTACAACATATACTACCTGTTTTGGACTGTTTTGATAGCTGTTTAGCTTTTACTTAACCGTTCTATTCTGACTCTTCATTGTTACAGCTGGTTGTACAACATACTGCCTATGCCCCGTAACAAATGTGTAAACAGTGCTATTTTTGTAAATTTGTTAGTTGCTTGTAGAAATTGACCGACAGCTGGTGTATTAGTAGATAGGTGGATCTGTTAAATTTCTGTGATAGAAGCTAATATGAAATAGGCCTAAATGGAAAGATAGAATCGGCTCCCGGGAAAGTTGTGTGCCACTGCTGTTGCTCTTAAATAGCGTCTTAGGACACGATCTTGTCTGTATGGCCAAACGCTTCCTATTTCTGAAAATGCTGTTTTGCTCTGTACCTATTGTTTTCTGCGTCTCAGGTTTGCGTAAGTAATCCGACATAAGGTTTTTTAAGCTGTCAAAATTAACAAGTCGTAGATAAATTGATAGATAGAATTTAGATAGGTGGGGTATATGGATGTATAGATACATAAATAGATAACAGATAGATGGATGGATAGATACATAGATAGATAGACAGTTGGATAGATAGGTAGATAACAGATAAATAGATAGAAAGAATAGATGTCTAGATACATAGATAGATAGCTAGATAATCGATAAATAGATAGATACATAATTGTAGAAATATAGATAGATAATTCGTAGAGAGAAAGATAGATAGATAGATAGATAGATAATAGGATTTATTAGGCTTTTAATAGCTTGATACGTGTTTTATAGGATTCTTATAGGAATTTATTAGGATTTGTATTAGTGTTAATAGCTTGATAGGGGTTTTTATAGGATTTTATAGGCATGTATTAGACTTTTTATTAGTTTTAACTTCTTGATAGGGGTTTTTATAAGGTTTGTATAGGAATTTATTAGGATTTGCATTAGTTTTAATAGCTTGATAGGGGTTTTATAGGATTTTTATAGGCATTTATTAGGATTTGTATTAGTTTTAATAGCTTGATATGGGTTTTATAGGATTTGTATAGGAATTTATTAGGATGTTTATTAGTTTTAATAGCTTGATAGGGGTTTATAGGATTTTTTTTTGATAAATTGGTAAGTAGTAGATCGATAGATAGGTAGATAAATAGATATTAAATTAGTTTTATATATTTTTATATAAATAGATATTATTTTATTATAAAATATTTATCTACGCTTCAAGGGCATACTGTATTTAATAATAGATCATGGAAAAAGTCCTATAGATAGATAGTTAGATTGAAGGATCAATTAGTATTTTTAATATTTATAATTGGAAAGATAGAATCGGCTCCCGGGAAAGTTGTTTGGTGCTCCTGTCGCTCTTGAATAGCATCTTAGGACATGGTCTTGTCTCTATGGCCAAACGCTTCCTATTTCTGAAAATGCAGTTTTGCTCTATGCCTATTGTTTTCTGCGACTCAGGTTAGCGTGACTAATCCGACATAAGGTCTTTTAAGCTGTCAAAATTAACAAGTCGAGTGTTAGCAACGTTGAGCGTTATACCCATAGATAGATAGTTGGAAAGATAGATAGACTATGGATAGGTAGATCAAAAGATAGCTAAATTGATAGAATTTAGCTAGATGGATTATATGGTTGTATAGATACATAGATAACAGATAGATGGATAGATACATAGATATATGTATAGACTTTATATTAGGATACGTCCTGACATGTCTGTAGATAGACAGGATAGATAGATAGATAGTTAGAAAATTTATACATAGATATGTAGATAGAAATATAGATAGATAAATAGATGGATAAATTGATAGAATTTAGATAGATGTGGTATATGGATGTATAGATACATAGTAAGGTAACAGATAGATGGATAGATAAGTAGATAGATAGATAGATAAACAATTGGATAGATAAATGGATAGATAGATAGATAGATAGATAGATAGATGGATAGATAGATAGATAAAAGATAGATGGATATATACATAGATAGATAGATAGACAGTTGGATAGATAAATGGATAGATAGATAACAGATAGATGGAAAGATAGACTATAGATAGGTAGATAGATAATAGATAGATAGATAACAGATAGATGATAGATAGAGTATAGATAGGTAGATAAATTGATAGATAAAATTTAGATGGGGTATATAGATGTGTAGATACATAGATAGATAACAGATAAATGGATAGATACATAGATAAATGTATAGACCTTATATTATGACATGTCCTGACATGTCTGTAGATAGACAGTATAGATAGATCGATGGGTTATTGATACATAGATATGTAGGTAGAAATATATAGATAGATAGAGGGATGAGCGAACCCGAACTGTATAGTTCGGGTTCGTACCGAATTTTGGGGTGTCCGTGGCACGGACCCGAACCCGAACATTTTCGTAAAAGTCCGGGTTCGGGTTCGGTGTTCGGCGCTTTCTTGGCGCTTTTTGAAAGGCTGCAAAGCAGCCAATCAACAAGCGTCATACTACTTGCCCCAAGAGGCCATCACAGCCTTGCCTACTATTGGCATGGCTGTGATTGGCCAGTGCACCATGTGACCCAGCCTCTATTTAAGCTGGAGTCACGTAGCGCCGCACGTCACTCTGCTATGATCAGTATAGGGAGAGGTTGCAGCTGCGACGTTAGGGCGAGATTAGGCAGATTAACTCCTCCAAAAGACTTCATTCTGTGATCGATCTGCAGCTGTGGATCATTGAAGTGCTATTATTGACTTGCTCACTTTTTTGAGGCTGCCCAGAGCGTTTTTAGATCACTTTTTTTCTGGGGTGATCGGCGGCCATTATGTGACTTGTGGTGCGCCAGCACGAGCTATCACCAAGTGTATTTAACCATCGATAGTGTGGTTATTTTGTGCTATATCCTACATCAGCTGCAGGCTGAGCCTGTGTCACCGAAGTGCATTTAACCATCAACAGTCTGGTTATTTTTTGGCCATATACTACATCAGCTGCAGGCTGAGCCTGTTTCACCCAAGTGCATTTAACCATCAACAGTCTGATTATTTTTTGGCCATATACTACATCAGCTGCAGGCTGAGCCTGTGTCACCGAAGTGCATTTAACCATCAACAGTCTGGTTATTTTTTGGCCATATATTACATCAGGGGCAAGTTGAGCCTGTCACCCAGCGCCTAAAAAATAGACCTGACATTTCTATTCAACCAAATCTGCACAGTTTTAGTTGGTCAAGTTATTTGTAGTGACCGTCAAAGCAGACTTTTTGTTCTGGGTTGAAAAAGCATTCCCAAATTTGCCATTCTGAAAATAACTAGTTTGTGGTATTTCAGGCCTACTTGAAATCTATCCCAAAAAGAAAATCTTACATTGAAGTTATTGATAGTATCATTCAGAAAAACCTAAGACACACGCTAGCGTGCTGATAGAAGTGTCATTCTGTGATTAAACCTATAACTGTCACACAGCGCAAAAAAAAAACAGGTCTCACATCTCTATTCAACCAAATCTGCACAGTTTTAGCTGGTCAAGTTATTTGTAGTGACCGTAAAAGCAGACTTTTTGTTCTGGGTTGAAAAAGCATTCCCAAATTTGCCATTCTCAAAATTGTGGTGAACGGGAACAATGAGGAAAACATCTAATAAGGGATGCGGACGCGGACGTGGACATGGTCGTGGTGGTGTTAGTGGACCCTCTGGTGCTGGGAGAGGACGTGGCCGTTCTGCCACAGCCACACGTCCTAGTGAACCAACTACCTCAGGTCCCAGTAGCCAGCAGAATTTACAGCGATATTTGGTGGGGCCCAATGCCGTTCTAAGGATGGTAAGGCCTGAGCAGGTACAGGCATTAGTCAATTGGGTGGCCGACAGTGGATCCAGCACGTTCACATTATCTCCCACCCAGTCTTCTGCAGAAAGCGCACAGATGGCGCATGAAAACCAAGCCCATCGGTCTGTCACATCACCCCCATGCATATCAGGGAAACTGTCTGAGCCTCAAGTTATGCAGCAGTCTCTTATGCTGTTTGAAGACTCTGCTGCCAGGGTTTCCCAAGGGCATCCACCTAGCCCTTCCCCAGGGGTGGAAGAGATAGAATGCACTAACGCACAACCACTTATTTTTCCTGATGATGAGGACATGGGAATACCACCTCAGCACGTCTCTGATGATGACGAAACACAGGTGCCAACTGCTGCGTCTTTCTGCAGTGTGCAGACTGAACAGGAGGTCAGGGATCAAGACTGGGTGGAAGACGATGCAGGGGACGATGAGGTCCTAGACCCCACATGGAATGAAGGTCGTGCAACTGACTTTCACAGTTCGGAGGAAGAGGCAGTGGTGAGACCGAGACAACAGCGTAGCAAAAGAGGGAGCAGTGGGAAAAATCAGAACACCCGCCGCCAAGAGACTCCGCCTGCTACTGACCGCCGCCATCTTGGACCGAGCACCCCAAAGGCAGCTTCAAGGAGTTCCCTGGCATGGCACTTCTTCAAACAATGTGCTGACGACAAGACCCGAGTGGTTTGCACGCTGTGCCATCAGAGCCTGAAGCGAGGCATTAACGTTCTGAACCTTAGCACAACCTGCATGACCAGGCACCTGCATGCAAAGCATGAACTGCAGTGGAGTAAACACCTTAAAAACAAGGAAGTCACTCAGGCTCCCCCTGCTACATCTTCTGCTGCTGCCGCCTCGGCCTCTTCTGCTGCTGCTGCCGCCGCCTCGGCCTCTTCCTCCGCCTCTGGAGGAACGTTGGCACCTGCCGCCCAGCAAACATGGGATGTACCACCAACACCACCACCTGCGTCACCAAGCATCTCAACCATGTCACACGGCAGCGTTCAGCTCTCCATCTCACAAACATTTGAGAGAAAGCGTAAATTCCCACCTAGCCACCCTCGATCCCTGGCCCTGAATGCCAGCATTTCTAAACTACTGGCCTATGAAATGCTGTCATTTAGGCTGGTGGACACACACAGCTTCAAACAGCTCATGTCGCTTGTGTGCACTGCGCAACGCCATCTGTGGCAAGGTCCACCTAACCACAGATACGTGGACCAGTAAGCACGGCCAGGGACGCTATATCTCCCTAACTGCACACTGGGTAAATGTAGTGGCGGCTGGGCCCCAGGCGGAGAGCTGTTTGGCGCACGTCCTTCCGCCGCCAAGGATCGCAGGGCAACATTCTTTGCCTCCTGTCTCCTCCTCCTCCTACTCAGCTTCCTCCTCCTCTTATTCCACCTGCTCATCCAGTCAGCCACACACCTTCACCACCAACTTCAGCACAGCACGGGGTAAACGTCAGCAGGCCATTCTGAAACTCATATGTTTGGGGGACAGGCCCCACACCGCACAGGAGTTGTGGCGGGGTATAGAACAACAGACCGACGAGTGGTTGCTGCCGGTGAGCCTCAAGCCCGGCCTGGTGGTGTGCGATAATGGGCGAAATCTCGTTGCAGCTCTGGGACTAGCCGGTTTGACGCACATCCCTTACCTGGCGCATGTGCTGAATTTGGTGGTGCAGAAGTTCATTCGCAACTACCCCGACATGTCAGAGCTGCTGCATAAAGTGCGGGCCGTCTGTTCGCGCTTCCTGCGTTCACACCCTGCCGCTGCTCGCCTGTCTGCGCTACAGCGTAACTTCGGCCTTCCCGCTCACCGCCTCATATGCGACGTGCCCACCAGGTGGAACTCCACCTTGCATATGCTGGACAGACTGTGCGAGCAGCAGCAGGCCATAGTGGAGTTTCAGCTGCAGCACGCACGGGTCAGTCGCACTGCGGATCAGACCCACTTCACCACCAATGACTGGGCCTCCATGCGAGACCTGTGTGCCCTGTTTCGCTGTTTCGAGTACTCCACCAACATGGCCAGTGGC
Organism: Bufo bufo; assembly: GCF_905171765.1. Taxonomy (NCBI): domain Eukaryota; kingdom Metazoa; phylum Chordata; class Amphibia; order Anura; family Bufonidae; genus Bufo; species Bufo bufo. The sequence continues at coordinate 131,257,999 of NC_053397.1, read as the reverse complement.
GATGACGCCCTTATCAGCGTTACAATACCACTTCTATGTCTCCTTGAGAAAACACTTAGGGCGATGATGGAAGAGGAGGTGGCCCAGGAGGAAGAGAAGGAAGAGGGGTCATTTTTAGCACTTTCAGGCCAGTCTCTTCAAAGTGACTCAGAGGGAGGTTTTTTGCAACACCAGAGGCCAGGTACAAATGTGGCCAGACAGGGCCCACTACTGGAGGACGAGGAGGACGAGGATGAGGAGGAGGTGGAGGAGGATGAGGATGAAGCATGTTCACAGCGGGGTGGCACCCAAAGCAGCTCGGGCCCATCACTGGTGCGTGGCTGGGGGGAAACACAGGACGATGATGATACGCCTCCCACAGAGGACAGCTTGTCCTTACCTCTGGGCAGCCTGGCACACATGAGTGACTACATGCTGCAGTGCCTGCGCAACGACAGCAGAGTTGCCCACATTTTAACGTGTGCAGACTACTGGGTTGCCACCCTGCTGGATCCCCGGTACAAAGACAATGTGCCCACCTTACTTCCTACACTGGAGCGTGATAGGAAGATGCGCGAGTACAAGCGCACGTTGGTAGACGCGCTACTGAGAGCATTCCCAAATGTCACAGGGGAACCAGTGGAAGCCCAAGGCGAAGGCAGAGGAGGAGCAAGAGGTCGCCAACGCAGCTGTGTCACGGCCAGCTCCTCTGAGGGCAGGGTTAGCATGGCAGAGATGTGGAAAAGTTTTGTCACCACGCCACAGCTAACTGCACTACCTCCTGATACGGAACGTGTTAGCAGGAGGCAACATTTCACTAACATGGTGGAACAGTACCTGTGCACACCCCTCCACGTACTGACTGATGGTTCGGCCCCATTCAACTTCTGGGTCTCCAAATTGTCCACGTGGCCAGAGCTAGCCTTTTATGCCTTGGAGGTGCTGGCCTGCCCGGCGGCCAGCGTTTTGTCTGAACGTGTATTCAGCACGGCAGGGGGCGTCATTGCAGACAAACGCAGCCGCCTGTCTACAGCCAATGTGGACAAGCTGACGTTCATAAAAATGAACCAGGCATGGATCCCACAGGACCTGTCCATCCCTTGTGCAGATTAGATATTAACTACCTCCACTTAACAATATATTATTCTACTCCAGGGCACTTCCTCATTCAATACTATTTTTAATTTCATTTTACCATTATATTGTGGAGCAACCCAAAGTTGAATGAACCTCCTCTCTGTCTGGGTGCTGGGGCCTAAATGTGTGACAGTGGCCTGTTCCAGTGGTGGGTGACGTGAAGCCTGATTCTCTGCTATGACATTAAGACAGATTCTGTGCTGACATAAGGCCAGATTCTCTGTTACGGGACCTCTCTCCTCTGCCTGGGTGCCTGGGCCTAAATATGTGACAGTGGCCTGTTCCAGTGGTGGGTGACGTGAAGCCTGATTCTCTGCTATGACATTAAGACAGATTCTGTGCTGACATAAGGCCAGATTCTCTGTTACGGGACCTCTCTGCTCTGCCTGGGTCCCTGGGCCTAAATGTGTGACAGTGGCCTGTTTCAGTGGTGGGTGACGTGAAGCCTGATTCTCTGCTATGACATGAAGACAGATTCTGCGCTGACATAAGGCCAGATTCTCTGTTACGGGACCGCTCTCCTCTGTCTGGGTGCCGGGGCCTAAATGTGTGACAGTGGCCTGTTCCAGTGGTGGGTGACGTGAAGCCTGATTCTCTGCTATGACATGAATACAGATTCTGCGCTGACATAAGGCCAGATTCTCTGTTACGGGACCTCTCTCCTCTGCCTGGGTGCCTGGGCCTAAATGTGTGACAGTGGCCTGTTCCAGTGGTGGGTGACGTGAAGCCTGATTCTCTGCTATGACATGAATACAGATTCTGCGCTGACATAAGGCCAGATTCTCTGTTACGGGACCTCTCTCCTCTGCCTGGGTGCCTGGGCCTAAATGTGTGACAGTGGCCTGTTCCAGTGGTGGGTGACGTGATGCCTGATTCTCTGCTATGACATGAAGACAGATTCTGTGCTGACATAAGGCCAGATTCACTGTTACAGGACCTCTCTCCTCTGTCTGGGTGCCGGGGCCTAAATGTGTGACAGTGGCCTGTTCCAGTGGTGGGTGACGTGAAGCTTGATTCTCTGCTATGACATGAAGACTGATTCTGTGCTGACTTAAGGCCAGATTCTCTGTTACGGGACCTCGCTCCTCTGCCTGGGTGCCTGGGCCTAAATGTGTGACAGTGGCCTGTTCCAGTGGTGGGTGACGTGAAGCCTGATTCTCTGCTATGACATGAATACAGATTCTGCGCTGACATAAGGCCAGATTCTCTGTTACGGGACCTCTCTCCTCTGCCTGGGTGCCTGGGCCTAAATGTGAGACAGTGGCCTGTTCCAGTGGTGAGTGACGTGAAGCCTGATTCTCTGCTATGACATGAAGACTGATTCTGCGCTGACATAAGGCCAGATTCTCTGTTACGGGACCTCTCTCCTCTGCCTGGGTGCCTGGGCCTAAATGTGTGACAGTGGCCTGTTCCAGTGGTGGGTGACGTGAAGCCTGATTCTCTGCTATGACATGAATACAGATTCTGCGCTGACATAAGGCCAGATTCTCTGTTACGGGACCTCTCTCCTCTGCCTGGGTGCCTGGGCCTAAATGTGTGACAGTGGCCTGTTCCAGTGGTGGGTGACGTGATGCCTGATTCTCTGCTATGACATGAAGACAGATTCTGTGCTGACATAAGGCCAGATTCACTGTTACAGGACCTCTCTCCTCTGTCTGGGTGCCGGGGCCTAAATGTGTGACAGTGGCCTGTTCCAGTGGTGGGTGACGTGAAGCTTGATTCTCTGCTATGACATGAAGACTGATTCTGTGCTGACTTAAGGCCAGATTCTCTGTTACGGGACCTCTCTCCTCTGCCTGGGTGCCTGGGCCTAAATGTGTGACAGTGGCCTGTTCCAGTGGTGGGTGACGTGAAGCCTGATTCTCTGCTATGACATGAATACAGATTCTGCGCTGACATAAGGCCAGATTCTCTGTTACGGGACCTCTCTCCTCTGCCTGGGTGCCTGGGCCTAAATGTGAGACAGTGGCCTGTTCCAGTGGTGAGTGACGTGAAGCCTGATTCTCTGCTATGACATGAAGACTGATTCTGCGCTGACATAAGGCCAGATTCTCTGTTACGGGACCTCTCTCCTCTGCCTGGGTGCCTGGGCCTAAATGTGTGACAGTGGCCTGTTCCAGTGGTGGGTGACGTGAAGCCTGATTCTCTGCTATGACATGAATACAGATTCTGCGCTGACATAAGGCCAGATTCTCTGTTACGGGACCTCTCTCCTCTGCCTGGGTGCCTGGGCCTAAATGTGTGACAGTGGCCTGTTCCAGTGGTGGGTGACGTGATGCCTGATTCTCTGCTATGACATGAAGACAGATTCTGTGCTGACATAAGGCCAGATTCACTGTTACAGGACCTCTCTCCTCTGTCTGGGTGCCGGGGCCTAAATGTGTGACAGTGGCCTGTTCCAGTGGTGGGTGACGTGAAGCTTGATTCTCTGCTATGACATGAAGACTGATTCTGTGCTGACTTAAGGCCAGATTCTCTGTTACGGGACCTCTCTCCTCTGCCTGGGTGCCTGGGCCTAAATGTGTGACAGTGGCCTGTTCCAGTGGTGGGTGACGTGAAGCCTGATTCTCTGCTATGACATGAATACAGATTCTGCGCTGACATAAGGCCAGATTCTCTGTTACGGGACCTCTCTCCTCTGCCTGGGTGCCTGGGCCTAAATGTGAGACAGTGGCCTGTTCCAGTGGTGAGTGACGTGAAGCCTGATTCTCTGCTATGACATGAAGACTGATTCTGCGCTGACATAAGGCCAGATTCTCTGTTACGGGACCTCTCTCCTCTGCCTGGGTGCCTGGGCCTAAATGTGTGACAGTGGCCTGTTCCAGTGGTGGGTGACGTGATGCCTGATTCTCTGCTATGACATGAAGACAGATTCTGCGCTGACATAAGGCCAGATTCTCTGTTACGGGACCTCTCTCCTCTGCCTGGGTGCCTGGGCCTAAATGTGTGACAGTGGCCTGTTCCAGTGGTGGGTGACGTGAAGCCTGATTCTCTGCTATGACATGAATACAGATTCTGCGCTGACATAAGGCCAGATTCTCTGTTACGGGACCTCTCTCCTCTGCCTGGGTGCCTGGGCCTAAATGTGAGACAGTGGCCTGTTCCAGTGGTGGGTGACGTGAAGCCTGATTCTCTGCTATGACATGAAGACTGATTCTGCGCTGACATAAGGCCAGATTCTCTGTTACGGGACCTCTCTCCTCTGCCTGGGTGCCTGGGCCTAAATGTGTGACAGTGGCCTGTTCCAGTGGTGGGTGACGTGATGCCTGATTCTCTGCTATGACATGAAGACAGATTCTGCGCTGACATAAGGCCAGATTCTCTGTTACGGGACCTCTCTCCTCTGCCTGGGTGCCTGGGCCTAAATGTGTGACAGTGGCCTGTTCCAGTGGTGGGTGACGTGAAGCCTGATTCTCTGCTATGACATGAATACAGATTCTGCGCTGACATAAGGCCAGATTCTCTGTTACGGGACCTCTCTCCTCTGCCTGGGTGCCTGGGCCTAAATGTGAGACAGTGGCCTGTTCCAGTGGTGGGTGACGTGAAGCCTGATTCTCTGCTATGACATGAAGACTGATTCTGCGCTGACATAAGGCCAGATTCTCTGTTACGGGACCTCTCTCCTCTGCCTGGGTGCCTGGGCCTAAATGTGTGACAGTGGCCTGTTCCAGTGGTGGGTGACGTGATGCCTGATTCTCTGCTATGACATGAAGACAGATTCTGCGCTGACATAAGGCCAGATTCTCTGTTACGGGACCTCTCTCCTCTGCCTGGGTGCCTGGGCCTAAATGTGTGACAGTGGCCTGTTCCAGTGGTGTTTGACTTGAAGCCTGATTCTCTGCTATGACATTAAGACAGATTCTGTGCTGACATAAGGCCAGATTCTCTGTTACGGGACCGCTCTCCTCTGTCTGGGTGCCGGGGCCTAAATGTGTGACAGTGGCCTGTTCCAGTGGTGGGTGACGTGAAGCTTGATTCTCTGCTATGACATGAAGACAGATTCTGCGCTGACATAAGGCCAGATTCTCTGTTACGGGACCGCTCTCCTCTGTCTGGGTGCCGGGGCCTAAATGTGTGACAGTGGCCTGTTCCAGTGGTGGGTGACGTGAAGCCTGATTCTCTGCTATGACATGAAGACTGATTCTGCGCTGACATGAAGCCAGATTCTCTGCTATGGCATGAAGAGACTGATTCTCTGCTGACATGAAGCCAGATTCTTTGCTATGGCATGAAGAGACTGATTCTCTGCTGACGTGAAGCCAGATTCTCTGCTATGGGACCTCTGTCCAATTGATATTGGTTCATTTTTATTTTTTTAATTTTAATTTTAATTCATTTCCCTATGCACATTTGTTTGCAGGGGATTTACCTACATGTTGCTGCCTTTTGCAGCCCTCTAGCTCTTTCCTGGGCTGTTTTACAGCCTTTTTAGTGCCCAAAAGTTCGGGTCCCCATTGACTTCAATGGGGTTCGGGACGAAGTTCGGGTCGGGTTCGGATCCCGAACCCGAACATTTCCGGGAAGTTCGGCCGAACTTCTCGAACCCGAACATCCAGGTGTTCGCTCAACTCTAATAGATAGATAAATTGATAGAATTTAGATAGATGAGGTATACGGCTGTATAGATACATAGATAGATAATCACGATAGATGGATAGATACATAGAGAGTTGGATAGGTATTTGATAGATAGAAAGATAGTTAGGTAGATAAATTGATAGATAGAATTTTGATTAATGGGGTATATAGATGTGTAGATACATAGATAGATAACAGATGGATGGATAGATACATAGATATATGTATAGACTTTATATTAGGACATGTTCTGACATGTCTGTAGATAGACAGTATAGATAGATAGATAGATAGGTTATTGATACATAGATATGTAGATAGAAATATATATAGATAAATAAATTGATAGAATTTAGATATATGGGGTATACGGCTGTATAGATACATAGAAAGATAGATAAATGGATAGATAGATACATAGATAGATAGAGAGTTGGATAGATAGATAGATAGATAGATAGATAGATAACAGTCAGTTGGATAGATAAATGGATGGATGGATAGATAGATAACAGATAGATGGAAAGATAGACTATAGATAGATAATTTATAGATAGATAGATAGATAGATAGATAGATAGATAGATAGATAGATAGATAGATAGATAGATAGATAAAAATAAGTTACCAGATTTTAAAGCCAGTTCTTTCTCATGGTGTATTTATCGCCAAATTTGCAGGGCTCATTGCGAAGTTCCTTTTCAGACTTTATTGTACTCTGTATCTTAAAGGTCTTAATTATTTACACTCTGTTTAGTAATGCTCATTGCATTATCTGAGGCTGGGAACGTGATAGGGGGTGTTTAGTGACACCTATTGCATTATCTGAGGCTGGGAATGTGATGTGTGAACTTGTGTAGGAATTTTGAATTTATATGTAAAATTGCTGCATCTCTTTAAATTTATGTGTTGTATTTTTGCATCGTATTTCTGTACGTTGTTTATCTGCTCAATAAACTTTTTAAAACGCTGTGTTTTTGTTTGTGCTCAATTTGTATACTGACATTAAGGGGTATGGTGAACTGCTCTCTAGACATGTCCAGGCATGCATTATTCAGATTTGGGAGGGGGGGGGGGGGGGGAGGGGGGGGGGGGGGACCTGTCAAGAGGACGAAAGGGGCGTGTTGACGAGAGGGGTTTTGGTAAACAATAAACGGGGCTTGGTACCTGTCACTTTTGATGACTAATATGTATTCTTCACTACTGCCGATATTATTAATAAAGATTCCCCTAGCAAAGGCCTTAAAGGCATCCCTGACCAACTATGTTTTAGCCGATTTATAATTACCCTCCCAAAAATACACCATCTCTTGTCTCAGTCGCTCATGGGTATCTATTTTGGATAACTAGTGGGGATTCAACCTATAAGGCGGAACTACCCCCTGACTATCCCTAAGCATACAAAGCTCATGATCCGAGACGGACCTGGCTTCATATTTCATTTGTTTAATATATCTCAAATATTTTCGATTTACTAAGGCTGTGTCTATGCTGGACATGGAGTTCCCCAATTTAGACACACATGAGTAGACCCTTCTCCCCCGTCCAAGAAAGCTCCAGAAATCTACAAAACCAGACTCTTTACAGGATCTTGCCAGAGGAGACCCCTGATTAAGTATCGGGGCATATCTGTTGCTTGCCCCCCCCCCATCCCCACACACAAATTTCTTGGGGCGTAAGTGTTTTTTTTTGCATGCTCTGATTGGGGTCGGCACTCTTAGCGTCCGTCCACTGTTAGTGCATCGCCCACCCCACCGCTGATCAGCTTCGTACCGCTGATCAGCGCGTTTGAATCTTTTTTTTTTTTTACACTTTTAGTGATTTTCAATTTTTTTTTGTTCATTTAAAAAAAAATATTCTGTTAGGTCTAGGGCACTGAATAAAGTTTTCCATGCACGCACACACACCACACACACTCCCCTATGGCCCGCCGGACGTTCTCGGCCGAGGAGGCATACCCCAGAGTCCAAGTGAAGACGAGGATGACCCCACTTTCCTCTTGTCATCGGCGTCCTCCTCATCATCTAGCGATGATTATGATCCCCCAAGGCGGCGGAGCAAGGGGACCGCCATGCCATGGACCCTGTGGCCCACACTAGTACGAGCAGCCAGGGCTGGGACAAGGTCCACCACCAACAGAGGCTGAGCTGCCCAAGTGCGCCCCCCCCCGCTGCCATTTAGATATGTATGTTTGTTATTAATCATCATCCAGATCCCCCTCCCCTAAACAGTGCCATCCACAGATCCCCCTCCCCTAAATAGTGCCATCCACAGATCCCCCTCCCCTAAATAGTGCCATCCACAGATTCCCCTCCCCTAAACAGTGCCATCCACAGATCCCCCTCCCCTAAACAGTGCCATCCACAGATCCCCCTCCCCTAAACAGTGCCATCCACAGATCCCACTCCCCTAAATAGTGCCATCCACAGATCCCCCTCCCCTAAACAGTGCCATCCACAGATCCCCCTCCCCTAAATAGTGCCATCCACAGATCCCCCTCCCCTAAACAGTGCCATCCACAGATCCCTCTCCCCTAAACAGTGCCATCCACAGATCCCCCTCCCCTAAATAGTGCCACCCACAGATCCCCCTCCCCTAAACAGTGCCATCCACAGATCCCCCTCCCCTAAACAGTGCCATCCACAGATCCCCCTCCCCTAAACAGTGCCATCCACATATCCCCCTCCCCTAAACAGTGCCATCCACAGATCCCCCTCCCCATAGCAGTGCCATCCACAGATCCCTCTCCCCATAGCAGTGCCATCCACAGATCCCCAGAGCAGCTCTGGGGCTCGTACTAGTTTTCCAGCCCAACAGATAAGTCCACCTGAGCCCCCTACCGGTGAACTTCCATGGTGTACCCCAGAGCATTTTGAGCCTGTGATTTTTGATTTTGTTGGCCAAGCAGGAATCCAGATGCCCACAGTGGGCTTCACTGAATATGACTATTTTAGTCTTTTTTTCAGTGACCACTTTGTGAATCTGATGGTGGAGCAAACAAACTGTTCATTGCTCAACACCCGGGCTCCTTTTTGGCTAGGTCCGGTGGCTGGACTCCAGTCAGTGCAGCCGAGATGAGGACGTTTCGGGGCCTCGTGCTGTACATGGGCCTAGTCAAAAAAAAACTGTGTCAGGTATTACTGGAGTGGGGACGTCCCCTACCAGACCCCACTTTACAGTACGGCCATGACATGTACCCGGTTTGAGGCCATTCGGAAATGCCTGCGTTATGCAGATAATGCAGCATGTCCCCTCCGAGGTGATCCTGCCAGGTGATCCTGTACAAAATCACTTTAGGGCCAAATTTTTGGAGGCCTATGTACCTGGAAGGGAGGTCGCGGTTGATGAGTCTCTCAGTGCTTTCAAGGGGAAACTCATTTTACGCCAGTATTTTCCCTCTAAGCGGGCGAGGTATGGCGTGAAGTTGTACAAACTTTGTGAGAGTACCTCAGGGTACACTTACAAGTTTCGTGTGTACGAGGGGCGAGATTCCCGTATTGAACCCCCAGAATGTCCCTCCACTCTGGGTGTTAGCGGGAAACTTGTGTGGCACCTTATGCACCCACTGCTAGATAAAGGTTACCACCTGTACGTGGATAACATTTATACTAGTATCCCCTTGTTCCAGTCTCTCACCGCCAGATCCACGTGCCAGATCCACGTCCGCTTGTGGGACCGTGCGGAAAAATCTATGTGGCCTCCCTACCCACCCCCTCCAGGTACCTATCCCCAGGCGTGATACCTGTGCACTTACCAGTGGAAACCTGTTGCTGATCAGATATAAGGACAAGAGGGATGTCCTTGTACTGTCCACAATTCACAGTCCTCAAGCCCGATTGTATCGTCGACTACAATCGGTATATGGGAGGGGTTGATCTCTCTGATCAAGTCTTCAAGCCATATAACGCAATGCGCAAAACCCAGGCATGATACAAAAAAGTTGCAGTCTACTTGGTACAGGTTGCCTTGTACAACTCTTTTGTGCTGTTCCGGAGCGCTGGCAACACAGGAAAATTCCTCCAGTTCTATGAGGCAGTTCTCAAGGCCCTGATCTTTTCTGACCAGAAAAGAGCAGGCCGGAGTAACTTGGGAACTGGAGGCGCCTGGATCATCCCGGGCCAACACTTTCCAGGTGTGGTCCCCCATACTGGAAAGAAGGGACGGTCCCAAAAAAAGTGCAGAGTGTGTCACAGGAGGGGGATACGGAAGGACACCACCATTCAGTGTGACATGTGCCCCGATCATCCGGACCTTTGCATTGACGGTTGCTTTAGGGAGTACCACACTTCCATGGAGTACTACATTTATAATCCCCTTCCACAATTTTAATTCCATTTAGCCACTGACAATTGAAAAAAAACTATGGTTCTCTGACTTAAATAAAAAAAATATATATATTATTTTGTAAAACTAAATAAAACTAAAATAAATATAAAAAGTAGACATATTAGGTATAGCCGCATCCGTAAGAATCTGCTCTATAAAAATACCCCATGACCTAACCCCTCAGTTGAACACGGTCAAAAAAATAAAATAAAAACGGTGCAAAAAAAGGTATTTTTTGTCACCTTACATCACAAAAAGTGTAATAGCAAGTGATCAAAAAGTCATATGCCCCCCAAAATAGTGCCAATAAAACCATCCTGTCATCCCGCAAAAAATGAGCCCCTATCTAAGATAATCGACTAAAAACAAAAAAAACCTGACTCTTAGACTATGGAGATACTAAAATGTTTTTTTTTTTTGTTTATAAAAGGATAATATAGTGTAAAACCTAAATAAATAAAAAAAGTAGACATATTAGGTATCTCCACGTCCAGAAGAATCTTCTCTATAAAAATACCCCATGACCTAACCCCTCAGATGAACACGGTCAAAAAAATAAAATAAAAACAGTGCAATTTTTTGGCAAATTTTGCATTTTAATCAATTTTTTCCAGTAATAAAGCAAGGGTTAACAGTCAAACAAAACTTTATATTTATTACCCTGATTCTGCAGTTTACAGAAACACCCCATATATGGTCGTAAACTGCTGTATGACTAAACGGCAGGGCGCAGAAGGAATGGAACGCTGTATGGTTTCTGGAAGGCAGATTTTGATGGCCTTTTTTTTTTGGCACCATATCCCATTTGAAGAACCCCTGATGCACCCCTAGAGTAGAAACTCCATAAAAGTGACCCCATCTAAGAAACTACACCCCTCAAGGTATTGAAAACTGATTTTACAAACTTTATTAACCCTTTAGGTGTTCCTCAACAGTTTTTGGCAAATGGAGATGAAATTTCAGAATTTCTATTTTTGGTAACCTTGCCTCACAAAAATGTAATATAGAGCAACCAAAAATCATATGTACCCTAAAAATAGTCCCAACAAAACTGCCACCTTATCCTGTAGTTTCCAAAATGGGGTCACTTTTATGGAGTTTCTATTTTAGGGGTGCATCAGGAGGGCTTCAAATGGGACATGGTGTAAATAAACCAGTCCAGCAAAATCTGCCTTCCAAAAACCACACGGCGCTCCTTTCCCTCTATCCCCTACCGTGTGCCCGTACAGTAGTTTACGACCACATATGGGGTGTTTCTGCAAACTACAGAATCAGGGCAATAAATATTGAGTTTTGTTTGGCTGTTAACCCTTGCTTTGTTACAGGAAAAAATTGATTAAAATAGAAAATTTGCCGAAAAAATTAAAATTCTTACATTTCATCTCCATTTGCCAATAACTCTTGTGGAACACCTAAAGGGTTAACAAAGTTAGTAAAATCAGTTTTGAATACCTTGAGGGGTGTAGTTTCTTCAATGGGGTCACTTTTTTGGAGTTTCTACTCTGGGGTGCATCAGGGAGGCTTCAAATGGGACATGGTGTAAATAAAACAGTCAAGCAAAATCTGCCTTTCAAAAACCACATGGCGCTCCTTTCCCTCTACGCCATACTGTGTGCCCGTACAGTAGTTTACGACCACATATTGGGTGTTTCTGCAAACTACAGAATCAGGGCAATAAATATTGAGTTTTGTTTGGCTTTTAACCCTTGCTTTGTTACTTGAAAAAATAGATTAAAATGGAAAATTTGTCAAAAATCTCCATTTGCCATTAACTCTTGTGGAACACCTAAAGGGTTAACGACGTTTGTAAAATCTGTTTTGAATACCTTGAGGGGTGTATTTTCTAGAATGGGTGGTTTCTATTATGTAAGCCTCACAAAGTGACTTTAGAGCTGAACTGGTCCTTAAAAAGTGGGTTTTTGAAAATTTCAGAAAAATTTCAAGATTTGCTAATAAACTTCTATGCCTTGTAACGTCCCCAAAAAATAAAATGTCATTCCCAAAATGATCCAAACATGAAGTAGACATATGGGGAATGTAAAGTAATAACTATTTTTGGAGGTATTACTATGTATTATAGAAGTAGAGAAATTGAAACTTGGAAATTTGCAAATTTTTCTAAATTTTTGGTAAATTGGGTATTTTTTTTATAAATAAAAATGAATTTTTTTGACTCCATTTTACCAGTGTCATGAAGTACAATATGTGACGAATAAACCGTCTCAGAATGGCTTGGATAAGTTAAAGCGTTTTAAAGTTATCACCACATAAAGTGACACTGGTCAGATTTGTAAAAAATGGCCTGGTGAAAATGGCCAGGTGAAAATGAGCCCAGTCCATAAGGGGTTAAAGACTGTATCATACCAGCAAGATTAATTTCCTCTTCACCCTCGGGTAGTCCCAAAATTCTTATATTAGATCGGCTCGACCTGTCCTCCAAATCCACAATTTTTTTATGTAGAGTGTTATAATTCACTTTCAGGGTGGCAGTTTCAGATTTTAGTAATTTTACTTCATCCTCCATGGAGTCTTTTTATGGCAATAACTCTATAATCGGTCTTTGCTACATCGTCTCTTATTAAAGATACAACAGACTGGACTTGCCCCGACTGCAATGCAATATCTTGCTTCACCTTACCGTTGTATTTGACCCCGGCTAGAATCTCTTCTAGTGGAAAAGGTTCCCCAAAGGAGTATTTGCTTCATCCGCTTTTTCCTCATCTCCATCATGGGAAGGGTCATCTAGTACCTCCGATATGGATTCTGAAGTAATTTTTTTCAGATTTGCCTCCTGCTTCTCTTTTTGTCCCATTCTTGTGTTTACAGTTGGCGATTTTAAGAATTTATCAATTTTTGCGAGTTCTACAGGCCTTACTGATGAAGGGAGAGTCTCCCGAAACGCGTCTAAGTAGAAGCCTATAGAAAATTGTCAAGTACTAACCTAGGTGTATCATTTTTTCTACATCATAAGGAGCGCTCCGAAACAATTGTAAAGATTGTCATCACGTGATCATCCGCGTCATACTACAGACACGTGAACCACGCCCCGGGCACCATGAGGAACGCCGAAGACCTTACCATCAGATCGCGTCGGACCTCGCAAATTCTCCCAGGAACAGCTGACCGCCATCGGAGGACCTGTTCCAGCAGCGCCGGTGGGTAAGTGATCTCTGCAGCCGTAGACAGCGTGGGACGCCACGCTCAGGCACAGAGCACCTCTTTTTTCCCACAGCACCGTGCAGCATCACAGAAATTGACTGTATTGTATCCATACATACAGCCCTAAGTCAAGGAAGATCATTCCTGTATTAATTACTGCACATCTTCACTTGTGAAGGACTATTCCACAGAGGATTATTTTTATCTAATATATATCCATTCACCATATGTGGCTATTTTATTATATTGTACTTCATTTTTATTCCTCATTTTTATTTTTTATTCCAAGGCACATTTTATTTATTTTGGACTATTTATTGAATCAATTTCATCACCAGGAAATTCCACATATACCTACTACCTATATTATTCCCATAAATAAATTAGCTGTAATACTACCCTTATATGAGTGTGCCTGCTTACCTCCTTACCTTCTATTCTACAGGCCTCTGTCCCGTTTTGGACAGGGACATGCCTGTTGACTGTCTATTTTGTTTAGGGGCCATATTTTTTCCCCCTTTCTTCTTCTTCTTCCCTCTTTTTTCCTTTCCTTCTTCTTCTCTCCCTTCTTTCCCTCCCCCCTTTTTTTCCCCCTCCTCTTTCACTTATTCTCTTCCATTCGGTTCTCTTTTTTTTTACTTTTTTTCTTTTTCTCTTTCCTCCCCTATTATTTTTCCCCTTTTTAGGTTACACAAAAAACAAACAAAAAACAAACAACAAAACAAAACAAAAAACACACACAAACAGGACACACACAAACAGAAGCAAAAGGGGTGGTCGAGGCGAGATGAATCCAAAGCAAGGAAACAAACACGGAGGGGCCAAAGATTTACCATAGAAACAGCTTGAGCCAACAGGAGAAGTAAGCCAGGCACATCTACAGGTCCACGAAACTTCGGTTAATTCTTATTAACCTCAATCAGCCCAGGGCAGCAGCCCAGGGGGAAACAGCAGGGAGCAGCAGACACAAGAGAAGGCAGACGACATCCAAACATAAATGAAAGGTGTGATGGCAGCTGGATCAAAGCAGTGCAGCAAGGACGAAGAGACAAGAACTTCACCGCAATAACACAGGAGCCAGCAGGATGAGAGAGCCAGACGTTCACAAGTACACAAGTCCTCTGACAACCACAACTAGCGTGAAGCAGCCACCTATTAAGAAGCAGCAGAGGAGACCAGACAAAATCCACGGAGGGGGAGGAAACAAACGCTGACACATAAGGCAGAGACACAGGGATCTCAAGTCTCCCGGAGGTTCAGGGACTCTCCCGCTATTAGATAGCGGCTCCCTGACACCCGCATGTTAAACCATATATCCCGGAAAGGTTTATCTCAGTCAGATAGCAGAGCAGAGAGATAAGAGAAGTGACAGGACAGAGTTTAGATTACAGGTTGAATTGGCTTCTCAAGGAGATATATATGTTAAAGGCATCACTTCTTCTGTCTCATTCAGTAGCTATATAACTATTGAGAGAGATGCATTTTTTTAAAATACATTTACACATTTAAACCTCCATTTAATTATATTATTTACCCCAGTGTTAAATTCACCCCCTGGATGCTTTAATCATATATATAAATATGATAATTTGGGGCAGGGTAATGAGCCCAGTCCTCCACACCATAGAGCAAAGTGTGCAGATACAGCATATGTTTGGAAAATGTAATAAAAAGTTTGTGAAAAAAAAAAAAAGAAAACCTCCCTGAAATGAGAAGTGCACCTCCCTGAAATGAGTTTTTGCAGGTTGGGATGTCTGGAGACACTAGGGAGGGAGAGGAGGCAAATCACCATGGCAATAGAGGCAGAGTATAAGAGAAGCTGGCAGGAGTAGGGAATAGCTGCCCTTCCTCTCACATCCTCAGCCCGCCGACCAAACGAGTCTTCCGACCAGGTAGTACAGCGCGTGCCAGCATACACGGAGCCAGTTCACGGAGGCAGGTCGCGGGTAGGGGGGGAGCACAACGTGACCTTATCACGTCCACTGTCCTATCTTCTCCTCCCAGTGTATGTCTCTTTAAGACCATATGTGGGAATTAGCTCTGGTAGAGACAGGATTGACCGGCTTGCGGACAGTCAGAGACAGTGACACACAGGATGAAGTCCAAACAAAGTCCCACTTTATTGTGGTTTCAACAGCAAACATAAAGGGCCTTTACATTTCAGGCAAAACACAAAAACAAATCCTGCTCATTTGAGCACTACCTAAACAGTGTTTCACTAACTGTCCTATACACGGTACTGTCAGCCCTGAAGTTCCTCTCACAGCAAGTTACTCACAAGCACCAGCATATCAGTCCCAGCTCTTTTCCAGCTCTCAGCCCAGACTCTTTTATGAAAGTACTGCAGGTGCAGCTAATCAGAGACAGCAGGCTAGGACTCTTACCAGAAGTGGACTGCGGATTGGGGAACCTGCTCAACTCTTCCGCAATCCAAAACTCCAGGTCCTAGGTTGGCTTTTTACAAAGTGCAAATGGACTGATCCCCTGAATGGGACCAAAGGGAATAAAACTTAACATTTAATAAGTGATAATTAGAATAAGTGGCACAAAAAGAAGACAATCACAAAACACATAAATGAGACAAGCCCGGGTGGGCCAAAACAAGAGCAAGGTAATGCCAGTGTAGAAGAGGAACGTTCTCACCCAAGATGGACTTGATGGATGGATGGAACTTGTCAGAAGGGTGCAATGTCAAGAATCCATGATGAGAGTCTTCCAAATCTTTCAGCTGGTGGTCACTGGAAACCATGCATAGAAAATGTCGTACAATAGGTTGCTAGATGTATAGGCAAGGTCAGGAACAATAACCCTAGTGAGACCCTGAGAAGAGGGAAGGGGCTAGTAAGACCCTGCCTACCTATACGGAGTACTTGCCCCGCAAGGAGCGACCCCGTCCGGATACCTGTCCCTGATGGAGGCCGGTATCCCTGGTGTACCCTAAAGAAATCCCGACGTGTCACGTTTCATTTGCATAAAACTCATCAGGGGAAGTGAAAATTTAAGGGTAACAGGCAAAAAGCGCCTGTAGTTATAGCAACAATGGTAGCAAATCAGGCTAAAAACTTGTTACAGTTAAAGCCAAACAGGCTGAAGGCTATGAGCTAGGCCGTTCAGGCCAAGATGGCTCAAAAACGGGCACTAAGATGGACCAGTGGGACCAATCAAGCTCAGGGTACGGTGGTCAGGCCAGTGGGACCTGACAACACACTTGTAATCACAGATGGACCTCAAGTGCCAGTGGGCCACTGTAGCACAATAAAGCGCTGCACAGAAGCGCAGCGCAATCCCTGTGGGGCCCAAGACGTCGGGTACAGAATATGGGGCTGTCGGCAAATGTCTACCTTCATAATGCCACTTTTAAAGGCAAAAACAGTGCGCCAATTGCCAGGTACGCCCTCCTGGGTCACGTGGGGCCGGGTATGCTCAGTCACGTGATCAACGGCCTGCGTGCCATGGAACGCAGCGCACGGCAGCGTATGCGTCCTACGTCGCGCCCAAGGAGCTACAGAGATGTGCTCAGCGTAAGGGGGGCGGGAAGAAGTGGAACGCAACGCCCGCCGCCGCAGCGAGATGACACGCAGATCCAAGGAGGGACGGAGTTTAACAACCTGGAGGAGGGCTGGTTGCCGCGCAACGGGGACGCCGGGAACTATGCCACGGGGTGTCTCATGTTACATCAAAGAGAAAATTGCTTAACTCACAGAGCTACATATGTGCTGGTTAACACAGACAACAGACTTATTTACAAAAACAATATGACTAATGGTAAGGCTAAATGAAGAGATGACAAGAGCTGAGTGACTAAGATGATCAGGCGATCACAAATAAAACAGCTGTAATCAGGCGATCACAATAAACAGCTATACAGCTATAATTAAGCTGTTCATTAAGGCCCAATGGAGCCATTGATTAAGTAGATCCAGCGAGTTTCACGCTGCAGGATCGCCCGGTCCCAATCTCCCCCCCGATGCGGAGGGATGACTCTGCCGATGCCCATCACAGACACATGGGCAATACCATTATGATGGTTGTGGATATGGTTGGCCACTGGTGTATCCTTGCCCTTGGCTATGTCGTTAAGGTGCTCGCCCACTCGCCTGCGAAACTCGCGGATGGTCTTTCCGACGTATTCCTTGCCGCATTCGCAGGCGAGACGGTAGATCACCCCTCGGGTACTACAATTAATGAAATGATTAATGGTGTATACCTTCCCAGTGTTGTTACTGCGGAAAGTCTTGCCAGTTTGCAAGTGGCTGCATGCAATGTTAGACTGTAACCATACGGAGCCAGAGGGTACAGGCGGTATAAACTCACTCGAGACCAATCTATCACGGAGATTACGTCCTCTACGGTATGTAATGTGAGGATATTGCCCCACCACCTCTCTTAAATCTGGATCCATGAGTAAGATACCCCAGTTGTTGCGTATAATGTCTCGGACCTCAGGTGCTGCCTGATCGAAGGTACTAACCAGGCGAATGAGGTTCCCTGTCTGTGCCTGGTTAGAATTAGGAATTAGGAGATTCGTGCGGTCTACTTGCAATGCTGATCTAAATGCTTCTCGCAACACCTTGTCGGGGTATCCTCGCTGACTGAATCTCAGTTGCAAGTCAGCGGCCTGCTTGATGTATTCTTTTTTAGAGGAGCAATTTCTCCTAAGACGGAGGTACTGACCCTTAGGAATACCTCTCTTAAGTGGGAGCGGATGACTACTCTCCCACTTAAGCAGATTATTAGTCGAAGTGGGTTTCCTATAAACCGTTGTAGTCAGTTCTCCCTCCTCTGATTTAGAGATGAGGACATCTAAAAACGGCAAATGGGCGGTATTGTTCTCACTGGTGAAATGGAGACCTATATTGTTTATATTCAGTGTCTCCACCAGAGAGCAGAACGAGACATCATCACCATTCCAGATGATGAAGATGTCATCAATGTATCGCTCCCACAGTCCCACTGGATCCATGGTGGCGGATCCAGCATCCGTGAAGACCAGAGTCTCCTCCCACCAGCCCAGGAACAGATTAGCGTACGATGGGGCACAGGGACTCCCCATCGCGGTGCCCCTGAGCTGGTGGTAGACCCTGCCGCTGAAGGAGAACACATTATGGGTAAGCGTGAACTCCAACAGACGGAGGATGAAGAGACTGTGGGCGCGATACTGACGACCTCGGCTGCTCAGGAAATGTTCCACGGCTTTGAGACCCAAGGAATGGGGGATACTTGAGTATAACGCCTCCACGTCTATACTGGCAAGCAGACTGTCTGCCTCTGTATAGATCCCCTCCAGCTGCTTCAGGAGGTCTGTAGTATCGCGGGTATAGGAGGGAAGGGTGGTCACAAATGGGGCCAGAATTTTGTCCACGTATATTACCACGTTTTGACATAGGTTGCCCACTCCTGATACTATGGGGCGTCCCTTCAGCGGGTTTGTTCCCTTATGGAGTTTAGGGAGGCAATAGAAAGTTGCCAGACGAGGGCAGGAGGGAAATAGAAACTTGAACTCCTCATCAGAAATAATCTGTGCCAATTTGGCCTCCTCTAGGATGGTTTTTAATTCTGACCTAAAATCATTAGTTGGATCTCGAGGTAACACCTCATATGTAGAGGGATCATGCAGAAGGGATTCACACATTGCTCTATATTGGCTTTGATCCATGACCACTGTGTTACCCCCCTTGTCCGAGGGTTTAATTACAATGGAGCGGTCCCTCTCAAGGTCAGAAATCACGGTGGCCTGGGCCCGGCCAATATTAGAGCGGTGTCATGGTCTAAGTTCCTCAACCTGATGTGAGACTAGTCTAAAAAAACATCAATGCAAGATGGATCAGCAGATACTGGTGGCATTTTGTTGCTTTTTATTTTCAAGTTGGTGAAGGGACCCAGACCCTCGTGCTGTACTGGCTCCCTGTCAAGATCAAAGAGCAGGCGTACGTCCGACAGGATCTCGAGAGGGATACCCAGTTTGCGGCACTGTTTCCTTTCCTGCAACTTGAAAAATTTGTGCCAGCGTAATTTACGAACAAACAGATTAAGATCTTTGATGATGTCAAATCTGTTGAAATTAGGGGTGGGCACAAATGAAAGACCTAATTGGAGGACCTGGATCTCAGTGGCACTGAGGGGTCGTGATGACAGGTTGACAACCTGGGGTCCTAGGGATTTTGAGGCGGTGGTTGGGCACGGTTGCGTAGTGGATAGTTTTGAGGGGGATTGGGTTGCCCTGGGTGGGGGGTACCCCCTAAAAAACGACGGTCCCTTCCGCTTGACCCTCCTCTTTGGCGACCTCGGTGATTCCCTCCCTGGGGCGATTGTCTACTGCCTTTCGGTACGCTATCAGAATCGGAAAATTCCGTTTCAGTTGAGGAGAGGTCGGTCTGGACGCCCCCGGTTTCCCCTCTGTGAGCTATGGAGGAATAAATCCTATTCTCCTTGAAGTCTGCCAGATCTCTCACAAATTGGCGGTGCTTGCGTTCTCTTAAATGATATTGGTATTTATCAAGGTAATTCTGGAGTTGTTTCTCCTTAGTGGCAAACTCCACCTCATGTGAGAAGGTCTGGGCAGCTTCAATGCTTTCAGTTAGTTTTTTATTTATAATTTCCAGTTTAATCTTCTCCTCGGCTAGAAGGAAACACATAAAACGTAGAGAGCTATTGGTGGCCTCCTGTTCCCCCTTGCTTAGGAAGCTAGGGCTCCTGAATCTTGCCGCGGGAAGCAACGAGATGCGAAGTCCACGTGGGACGATGTTATGTTTAAGATAGCTCTCTAGGTTCTGCGTCTCCCACCACAAGCGAAATTTGGTCTCTATACACATCCGTCAAGTCCCTAACCTCTTAAGGACACATGACGTACCGGTACGTCATGATGTCCTGGTACTTAAGGACACATGACGTACCGGTACGTCATGTATGGTTCCGATCACCGCCGCGCGGCGAGCTGTGATCGGAACCCGGTGCCTGCTCAAATCATTGAGCAGGCACCTGGGGCAAATGCGCCGGGGGGTCCTGTGACCCCCCCATGTCGGCGATCGCAGAAAGACCCGATAACCCGGAACAGGATGGTGATGGTGGTGTGATTTCACCCCACCAATCACCATCCAGCGATCCTGAGTGGTGATGGTGACATCACTACTCAGGATCGCTTCTGATTGGTCTGTGGGCGGTCCGGCGGCAGATTCAAAAGAGGCAGGTGCTCCTCTCCTCCTCCTTTTGTGTTCCGGAGCCGAGGAGAGAGGAGCTGCCTGCACGTGTGTCCGCCATCGCTGCCAGCACCCCGATCTGTGCCCCCAGGACCCGATCTGTGCCCCTAGCACCCCATCAGGTACATAGGGACAGCATATGGAAAGTTTGGGTTTGGCAGGGAAAAAAAAGGGAAAGTTAGTTTGTGAACTTTTCATTGCATCACCCTAGTTAGGGTGTCTGGGGTCCACACACACTCACTTATGGCCCGCTGGACGTTCTCGGCCGAGGAGGCATACGCCCAGCTTGCCTCCGACTCCGAGAGTCCCAGTGAGGACGAGGATGACCCCACATTCCTGTTATCATCCGCGTCCTCCTCATCATCTAGCAAGGGGACTGCCATGTTAGGGACCCTGTGGCCCAGCCTAGTACGAGCAGCTCTGTGGCTCGTACTGGTTTCCCGGCCCACCAGTTAAATCCACTGGAGCACCCTGCCGGTGAACTTGTCTGGTGTAGCCCAGAGCGATACGAGCTGATTTTGTAGGCCAATCAGGAATCCAGATTTCCACAGTGGGCTACACTGAATATGACTTTTTTTGTCATTTTTTCAGTGACCCACTGGTAAATCTGATGGTGGAGCAGATGAATCTGTATGCCCAACAGTTCGTCGCTCAACACCCGGGCTCCTTTTTGGCCAGGCCCGGTGGCTGGACGCCGGTCAGTGCAGCCGAAATGAGGACATTTTGGGGCCTCGTGCTGCATATGGGCCTGGTCAAGAAACCCAGTGTCAGGCTGTACTGGAGTGGGGACGTCCTATACCAGACCCCAATTTATAGTACGGCCATGACACGCTCCCAGTTTGAGACCATCCGGAAATGTCTGCATTATTCCGATAATGCAGCATGTCCCCCCCCCGAGGTGATCCTGCCCATGACCGTCTGTATAAGATACGGCCGGTCATCGATCACTTTGGGGCCAAATTCATGGAGGCCTATGTACCTGGAAGGGAGGTCGTGGTTAATGAGTCTCTCATTGCGTTCAAGGGGAGACTCATTTTCCGCCAGTATATGCCATCCAAGCGGGCGAGGTATGGCGTGAAGCTATACAAAATTTGTGAGAGTACCTCAGGGTACACTTACAAATTTCGTATATACGAGGGGTGAGATTCCCGGATTCAACCCCCAGAATGTCCCCCCACTCTGGGTGTTACCGGGAAACTTGTGTGGGACCTTATGCACCCACTGCTGGATAAGGGTTACCACCTGTACGTGGATAACTTTTATACCAGTATCCCCTTGTTCCAGTCCCTTGCCGCCAGATCCACGTTCGCTTGTGGGACCGTGCGGAAAAATCAACGCGGCCTCCCTGCCCTCCAGGTACCTATCCCCAGGGGAGAGACCCGTGCCTTTACCACTGGAAACCTGTTGCTGGTCAGGTATAAGGACAAGAGGGATGTCCTTATGCTGTCCACAATTCATGGTAACGACATCACCCCTGTCCCTGTGCGAGGTACCGCGGCAACGGTCCTGAAGCCCGATTGTATCGTCGCCTACAATCGGTATATGGGAGGAGTTGATCTCTCTGATCAAGTCCTCAAGCCATATAACGCCATGCGCAAAACCCGGGCATGGTACAAAAAAGTTGTGGTCTACTTGGTACAGGTTGCCATGTACAACTCTTTTGTACTATCCCGAAGCGCTGGCAGCACAGGGACATTCCTCCAGTTCTATGAGGCAGTCCTCATGGCCCTGATCGTTTCGGACCGGGAAAGAGCAGGCCGGAGTACCTCGGGAACTGTAGGCGCCCGGATCGTCCCTGGCCAACACTTTCCAGGTGTGGTCCGCCATACTGGAAAGAAGGGACGAACCCAAAAAAGGTGCAGAGTGTGTCACAGGAGGGGGATACGGAAGGACACCACTACTCAATGTGACACGTGCCCCGATCATCCGGGCCTCTGCATTATTGGTTGCTTCAGGGAGTATCACACTTCCATGGAGTACTAAATTTATATCCCAATTTAGCACTGACATCGGATAAAAAAACTGGTTCTCAGATTTGAGACACCCAAAAAAACTAAAATAATGTATTAAAAGTAGACATATTAGGTATTGCCGCATCGGTAATAATCTCCTCTATAAAAATACCCCATGACCTAACCCCCCAGATTAACATGGTCAAGGAAAAAAAAAAAAAGGTGCAAAAAAATATATTTTTTTGTCACCTTACATAACAAAAAGTTTAATAGCAAGCGATCAAAAAGTCATATATCCCCCAAAATAGTGCCAATAAAACCGTCCGCCCGTCCCGCAAAAAATGAGCCCCCACATAAGATAATCGGATAAAAAATAAATAAAAAAATGACACCTAGACTTTAGAGATACAAAAAAATTATTTTTGTATCAAAAAGGATAATATAGTCAAAAACCTAAATAATTGTAAAAAAAAAAAGTTGACTTATTAGGTATCGCCGCATCCGTAAGAATCTCCTCTATAAAAATATCCCATGACCTAACCCCCCAGATTAACACGGTTAAAAAAAAAAATAATAAATGGTGCCAAAAACGCAATTTTTGGCACTTTTCCATTTCAATCCGTTTTTTCCGGTAACAAAACAAGGGTTAACAACCAAACAAAAGTTAATATTTATTACCCTGATACTGCAGTTTACAGAAATGCCACATTTGTGGTCGTAAACTGCTGTATCAGTAAAAGGGAGGCCGCAAAAGGAAAGGACCGACATGGTTTCTGGAAGGCCGATTTTGATGGCCTTTTTTATTGACACCACGTCACTTTTGAAGCCCCCCTGATGCCCCCCTAGAGTAAAAACTCCCTAAAAGTGACCCCATCTAAGAAACTACACCCCTCAAGGTATTCAAAACTGATTATACAAACTTTATTAACCCTTTAGGTGTTCCTCAAAAGTTAATGGCAAATGGAGATGAAATTTCAGAATTTCAATTTTTGGTAACCATGCCTCACAAAAATGTAATATAGAGCAACCAAAAATCATATGTACCCTAAAAATAGTCCCCCAAAAAAGTCCACCTTATCCCGTAGTTTCCAAAATAGATGGGGTCACTTTTAGGGAGTTTCTACTTCAGGGGTGCATCAGGGGGGTTGAAACAGGACACGGTGTAAATAAACCGGTCCATAAAAATCAGCCCTCCAAAAACCAAACGGCGCACCTTTCACTCTACGCCCCGCTGTGTGGCCGTACAGTAGTTTACGGACACATTGGGTGTTTCTGTAAACGACAGAGTCAGGGCAATAAAGATACAGACTTGTTTGGCTGTTAACCCTTGCTTTGTTAGTGGAAAAAATGGGTTAAAATGGAAAATAAGGCTAAAAAATTAAATTTTCAAATTTCATCCCCATTTGCCAATAACTCTTGTGCAACACCTAAAGGGTTAACGACGTATGTAAAATCAGTTTTGAATACCTGGAGGGGTGTACTTTCTTAGATGGGGTCACCTTTAGGGAGTTTCTACTCCAGGAGTGCATCAGGGGGGTTGAAACAGGACACGGTGTAAATAAACCGGTCCATAAAAATCAGCCCTCCAAAAACCAAACGGCGCACCTTTCACTCTACGCCCCACTGTGTGGCCGTACAGTAGTTTACGGCCACATATTGTGTGTTTCTGTAAACGGCAGAGTCAGGGCAATAAAGATACAGCCTTGTTTGGCTGTTAACCCTTGCTTTGTTAGTGGAAAAAATGGGTTAAAATGGAAAATAAGGCAAAAAAATGAAATTTTCAAATTTCATCCCCATTTGCCAATAACTCTTGTGCAACACCTAAAGGGTTAACGACGTATGTAAAATCAGTTTTGAATATCTTGAGGGGTGTACTTTCTTAGATGGGGTCACTTTCAGGGAGTTTCTGCTCTAGGGGTGCATCAGGGGGCTTCAAATGGGACATGGTGTAAATAAACCAGTCCATAAAAATCAGCCTTCCAAAAACCAAACGGCGCACCTTTCACTCTACGCCCCGCTGTGTGGCCGTACAGTACTTTACGGCTACATATTGGGTGTTTCTGTAAACGGCAGAGTCAGGGCAATAAAGATACAGTCTTGTTTGGCTGTTAACCCTCGCTTTGTTAGTGGAAAAAATGGGTTAAAATGGAAAATTAGACAAAAAAATGAAATTCTAAAATTTCATCCCCATTTGCCAATAACTCTTGTGCAACACCTAAAGGGTTAACAACATATATTTTTGGGTGGTTTCTATTATGTAAGCCTCGCAAAGTGACTTCAGACCTGAACTGGTCCCTAAAAATTGAGTTTTTGTAAATTTCTGAAAAATTTCAAGATTTGCTTCTAAACTTCTAAGCCTTATAACATCCCCAAAAAATAAAATATCATTCCCAAAATAATTCAAACATGAAGTAGACATATGGGGAATGTAAAGTCATCACAATTTTTGGGGGTATTAATATGTATTACAGAAGTAGAGAAACTGAAACTTTGAAATTTGCTAATTTTTCAAATTTCTTGGTAAATTAGGTATTATTTTGTGCAAAAAAAATAATTTTTTGGACTTCATTTTACCAGTGTCATGAAGTACAATATGTGACGAAAAAACAATCTCAGAACGGCCTGGATAATTCAAAGCATTTTAAAGTTATCAGCACTTAAAGTGACAGTGGTCAGAATTGCAAAAAATGGCCTGGTCCTTAAGGTGAAATAAGCCCTATGGGGTTAAAAGCTGCATTAAAGGATGGAGTGTATTTCTTTTGAGAGAACTCTTTATCGGAAAACACTTCTTGAGCCTCCACCAGCCAATTGTCTGCATTAAAGCCTGTGGCCAGAAAACCTGCCATGCTCTGGCAATCGTAGTAAACTAAAAAATCTGTGCGCAGGGTCTAGCTCAAGGCTTGACCAATATACTCCCAATATTCAGAATGCAAATGGACTGATCCCCTGAATGGGACCAAAGGGAATAAAACTTAACATTTACAAAGCCACCTCAGGAGAGCTTGTTCTTTCCACTACATACTGGGCATTCCCATTCATATGCAGCTTAAAGGGGTTGTCCAAGTTATATTTATTGATGACCTATCCTCAGGATAGGTCATCAATATCAGATCGGTGGGGGTCAGACACCTGGCACCCCCGCCGATCAGCTGTTTGAAGAGGAGGCACATGCCGTGCCAGCACTGCCTCCTCTTCACTGTTTACCTTCTCGCCATTGCATCTGCAGTGGTGAGCAGGTGTAATTACAATGACCTTTGAAATGAATGGGACGGCTTGGGTGTAATTACACCTGCTCGCCACTGCAGATGCAATGGCGAGAAGGTAAACAGTGAAGAGGAGGCAGCGCTGGCACGGCGCGTGCCTCCTCTTCAAACAGCTGATCGGCAGGGGTGCCGGGTGTCAGACCCCCACCTATATGATATTGATGACCTATGCTGAGGATAGGTCATCAATAAATATAACTTGGACAACCCCTTTAAGCTGCATATGACAGGATTCTGGGGGAAAAATACATGCTATCAATCTCTCTACCTGTCACTGTCTCACAATACCATGAGATGGTTGGTTTTGCTGGTGTCAAAGTAGGTGCTGAATCTGTTGCTTTTGTTGCCCTGGTCCTCTATTGGAGCAGAACAATGGAAATAACTAGCGGTGATGTGAACGTGACTTGAGCTGGAAAGAGGCAACCAACTCCACATTAAAGGGAACCTGTCACAATGAAAGTGCAATGTAATCTACAGGCAGCATGTTATAGAGCAGGAGGAGCTGAGCAAGTTGATGTATAGTTTTATCAAAAAAGTTCAGTAAAATGTGTAATTTATTAACGTAAATTCCTGCTCATTCTGGTCTTTGAAGTCAAGGAGGCAGTCCTATCAGTGATTGACAGCTATCTCTGTACACACAGTCATAGATGAAGACTGTCCTCCTTGACGCCAAAGACCAGAATGAGTAGTTTTACTGAATCTTTCCTATATATCAATCTGCTCAGCTCCTGCATCTCATACACCATATTCAGCGTGACAGGTTTTGTTTAATGCCTATGGATTTAGAACAGGATGTCATGAAAGCTCCTGTAGGTGTAAGGTGAATGAAAGTCTGTACAATTTGTTTCTTAGTACATATATTCTTCATGATCCATCTTAAAGGGGTTGGCCACTTTTTTGTTACTGCTAACCAATTTGTTTGTAAGATGATTATATGGCCCTTACTAATATAGTTTTTGTTGATATTCTGCACCATTTTCTATATTTCATGAGGTATGCCAAGTTGTTTGCCAAGTCTTTTGTGCTGTCCACACAAAGGTTTTGTCCATAAAATGGCTGCTGATGGAGGGTTATGTGACCAGAGAAATCACCTCTATGTGATGTCTCCTCCATTCAAATACACTGCATCTGCAATCTGCATTTACTCTGTTTGAAGTTTAAAGGGGTTTTCCCATCACAGACAATGGGGGCTTATTGCTAGGATATGCACCCGTTGTAGGATGGGTGCGGGTACCACCTCTGGGACCCACACCTACACAGAGAAAGGAGCGGGGAAAGGTGGTGGAGAGCGCACTGTGCATGCGCAGCCGCCCTCCATTGATTTGTATGGAGTTGCCAAAAATATCCGATCACTGGCTCGGCTATTTCCGTCGGTCCCATAGAAATGAATGGGAGTGGTGGCTGCGCAAGTGCGCTGCTCTCCCATTCACTTGTATGAGGAGAGAGCTTGGCGGTGGCCAGACCCTGGGAAATCAGGGCTCCTCCAGCCATCACTCTCCCTGCTCTGTTCTTGGAGTAGGTGTGGGTCCCAGAGGTGGGACCTGCACCTATCAGACAATGGGGGCATATCCTAGCGATGTGTCCCCATTGTCTGTGATGAGAATACCAGTTTAATGCAAGATGGAGGAGACATGACATGAAGTTGATTTTCCTAGTCACATGGCCCTCAACAGGCATTTTATGGA
Source organism: Bufo bufo (assembly GCF_905171765.1). Lineage (NCBI taxonomy): Eukaryota > Metazoa > Chordata > Amphibia > Anura > Bufonidae > Bufo > Bufo bufo. Next base: position 131,230,724 of record NC_053397.1, on the reverse strand, counting down.
CAGGACCTCTGTGTGGACAGCACAGAAGATGTTCCCAACAAGGGGGCATGGCTTATGAAATAAAACAAACGGCACAGAACATCAACAAAAATATATTAGCAATTGCCATATAGTCATCTTACATACACATTGGTCCCAAGTAGCCAGAAAGGGGCCACCCCTTTAATATTTCTGGAAGGTTTTTCATGCAGTGTATATTTTATACACTAATGTAACTGCTGAGGTACTGCCTCTTACCTCCCCTTTAGTCTGCTTCTAAAAGAGAAACTGTTTGTTGCCCATAGCAACCAATCACAGCTTTGCTTTCATTTTACCAAAGTAATTCTTACAATATTGCAGACCTATGTTCCCCAACCTGTGGCTCTGCAGCTGTTGCAAAACCTGATGGCTGCAGGCTGTTGGGTCATTGTCACGGAACCATGAACCAGACGTACAACAAGAGATAAGTGAAAATAAGAAGGCTTTATTGAAAATAAAGCTGTAAAGCAAAAGTCCAAACGGATGGTGAAACTGAGCAGAGTCTTTGCGAAGCCAGAGGTCAGGAACCAGAAGGGTAGTCAGACGAAGCCGGGATCAGGAACCAGCAGGGTAGTCAGACGAAGCCAGGATCAGGAACCTGCAGGGTAGTCAGACGAAGCCAGGAGGGTAGTCAGACGAAGCCAGGATCAGGAACCAGCAGGGTAGTCAGACGAAGCCAGGATCAGGAACCAGAAGCAGCAGCAGTCTTAGAAGCATGTGAACACAAGAGGACCAAGCAAGGAACTGAAGCCACAGACCTCCTATATATATGAGCTAGGCATCCAGCTCCTCCCAGGGGAAGGAGGAGCCGCAGGGTGGAAGGCTACAAGAAACCCAGAAACCAAGATGGCCGCCAGCACATGTCAAATAAAGGAGAGCAGCAAGCAGGTAAGACCATGACAGTACCTCCCCCTCAAGGGCCCCTCCTCCGCGGAGCACAAAACGGTTTCTGAGGGAAGCATGCGTGGAAGGCTCGGAGCAAGGCAGGAGCATGGACATCTGCGGAGGGAACCCAGGAACGCTCCTCTGGACCATAACCACGCCAATGGACCAAAAACTGCAACCGACCGCGGACGAGGCGTGAGTCCAGGATATTGCTCACCTCATATTCCTCACGATTGCCCACTTGGACCGGACGAGGCCGAGGAACCGAGGAAGTGAAACGATTACACACCAGTGGCTTCAACAGGGAGACATGAAACACGTTGGAGATCCGCATGCCAGGAGGAAGCGCAAGGGCATAGGCTACCGGGTTTACCCTGCGAAGCACTCGGAAGGGACCAACAAAGCGAGGCGCCAGCTTGGGAGTGGGCACTCGAAGGTTGAGGTTGCGGGTGGACAACCATACACGGTCTCCGACCTGGTAGGAAGGAGCAGGCGCTCGTCTGCGATCAGCCTGGAGTCTCTGGCGCTGCGCAGAGACCTCAAGGGACTTCTGGATCTGTACCCAAGAAGCACGTAGGACGGAAAGGTGATCCTCCACAGCCGGAATATCCTGGGGAGAGAATACCTCCGGTAACACGGCAGGTTGGAACCCATAATTGGCCATGAAGGGAGACGTCCCAGAGGAAGAGTTCACCGCCGTGTTCCTGGCAAACTCAGCCCAAGGCAGGAGGTCAACCCAATTGTCTTGGTGATCGGAGACATAGCAACGAAGGAATTGCTCCAAGGCCTGATTGGATCGTTCTGCGGCCCCATTGGACTGAGGGTGGTAGGCCGAGGAGAAGGAGAGATGAATCCCCAACTGGGAGCAAAAGGCGCGCCAGAACCTGGACACAAACTGACTCCCCCGATCCGACACAATCTCCTTAGGCAAACCGTGCAACCGGAAGACCTCCCTGGCAAAAATCGTGGCCAACTCTTGTGCAGAGGGTAACTTCTTGAGAGGAACACAGTGGCACATTTTGGAAAACCGATCCACAATCATGAGAATGACCGTATGGCCTCGGGATGCAGGGAGGTCCACAATGAAATCCATCCCCAGGTGTGACCATGGGCGCTCCCCGGTGGCTATGGGTTGCAGAAGGCCCAACGGAAGGTGCCGAGGGGACTTACTCTGGGCACAAACGGAGCATGCCGCTACATATGCGGCGATGTCGGAACGTAGGGAAGGCCACCAGAACAGACGTGAAACAGCCCAGGACGGCTGATTCTTTCCAGGATGCCCCGCGGTCTTGGAGTTATGGTAGGTTCGCAACAACCGAGTGCGCAACTCCTCAGGCACAAAACATCTGCCGTTGGGTCTCCCAGAGGGAGCACCAGATTGAGCCGCCAAAATCTGCTCACCCAGGGGAGAGGTCAGGCTGGTGCGAATGGCGGCCAGGATCTGATTCGGAGGTATGACCGAAGTCGGAATCGACTCCTCCCTGGACAGCTCGGAGTACTGCCGTGATAAGGCATCCGCCCTGATGTTCTTGGAACCGGGTAGGTAGGAGACCACGTAATTAAAACGTGACAAGAACAGAGCCCATCTGGCCTGACGTGGTGTCAATCTCTTGGCCTCAGAAAGGTAGGTCAGATTCTTGTGGTCCGTCAGGATGAGAACCGGAACCACCGAACCCTCGAGCAAGTGCCTCCATTCTTTAAGGGCCTGCACGATGGCCAATAACTCCCTGTCACCAATCTGATAGTTGCACTCCGCGGAAGACAGTTTCCGGGAGTAAAACCCACAAGGAAGCAGAGGACCCTCTGGTGTTCTACGCTGAGACAGAAGGGCGCCTACTCCCGTCTCAGACGCGTCCACCTCGAGGACAAAGGGCAACCCAGGGTTGGGATGCGACAGAATCGGAGCCGACACAAAGGCGGACTTTAGGGCCTCAAAAGCTCGGATGGCCTCGAGCGGCCAGACCTGGGAATTACTGCCCTTCCTGGTCAGATCCGTGAGAGGCTTGGCCAGCATGGAAAAGTCCCTGATGAACTTCCGATAATAATTGGCGAAGCCCAAAAAGCGCTGCAGGGAACGAAGACCACTGGGCTGGGGCCACTGTAAGACAGCCGAAACCTTCTCAGGATCCATGGAGAACCCCTCAGCGGAAATGATGTAACCTAAGAAGGTTACCTGGGATCGGTGAAATTCGCATTTCTCAAGCTTACCGAACAGCTTGTTCTCTCGTAACCGTTGCAACACTCGTCTGACATCCAGAATGTGGGCCTCCATGGATTCAGAATATACCAAGATGTCATCCAAATAGACTACCACACACTGCTGCAACAGGTCACGGAAAACATCGTTGATGAATTCCTGAAAGACTGCGGGCGCATTGCACAACCCAAAGGGCATAACCAAGGATTCGTAATGACCGGTCCTGGTGTTAAACGCGGTCTTCCACTCATCGCCCGCCTTGATCCTTACCAGGTTATATGCCGCCCTCAGGTCGAGTTTGGTAAAGACCGTGGCCCCTTTAAGGCGATCGAACAGCTCGGAAATCAAGGGTATCGGGTAAGCGTTCTTGATCGTGATGCGATTGAGACCCCTGTAATCGATGCAAGGCCTCAACTCACCGCCCTTCTTTTTCACAAAGAAAAATCCAGCCCCTGCCGGGGACGAAGATTTGCGAATGTGTCCGCGTGAAAGCGCCTCCCTCACGTACTCCTCCATGGCCTCATTCTCCGCTACCGACAGTGGATAGACTTTGCCACGAGGAGGAACGGCACCAGATTGTAACTCTATGGCACAATCGTATGGGCGGTGCGGAGGTAGGGCAACCGCGCGCACCCTATCGAATACATCCCGGTACTCCTCGTATTCAGGAGGCAACAGAGAGTCCGAGGAAGTACACAGCAACTTGACAGACCCATGGATGCAACTAGCCCCACACTGCGGTGACCACGAGAGGATCTCGACCGATCTCCAATCGAAAGTCGGATTATGCTTCTGGAGCCAGGGGTACCCCAAGACCACCGAGTAGTGTGGAGACGAAATAACCTGGAGGCAGACCGACTCTCTGTGAACGGCACCAATGGCTATCCCCACTGGAAGGGTCTCATGAGTCACGTGTGGCGGCAGAAGGGGTCTGCCGTCTATCGCCTCAAGAGCCAGTGGGGAACCTCGAGCCTGCAGAGGAATGGAATTGGCGGCAGCGAACACACTATCAATGAACAAACCACCAGCACCAGAGTCCACCAACGCCTGGGTCGTCACCGAGCCCCCGACCCAGGAGAGGACAACAGTGATCAGTGGTTTGTCAACACGGGAAACCGGGGACGAGGAGACTCCACCCAAGATCTGCCCCCGACAGGATCTCAGGGTACGAGCGTTTCCCGGACGGTTCGGACATGCCAACTGAAAATGCCCACCGAGACCACAGTACATGCATCGGCCCTCGCGTCTCCGGAGTGCCCTCTCCCCCTCGGACAGGCGAGCAAACCCCAGCTGCATGGGTTCACCCCCAGACAAGTCATCCCCAGGAGGCGTGGGAGGAGAGGGAGGCACGGGTGGGACAGCAAACGTAGGCACCAATCTGTTAGAAGACCTCCGCAGGTTCTCCTTAAAGGAAGGTCTCTCCCTGAGTCTGGTGTCAATCAAAATCAGGAAAGAAATAAGAGACTCGACCTCAACTGGTAGGTCCTTAGCTGCAACCTCATCCTTCAAGGCATCCGAGAGACCATGAGAGAAAGCAGCGACCAGAGCCTCATTATTTTAGCCCACCTCTGCTGCCAGGGTACGAAACTCAATGGCGTATTCAGCTACGGATCGTGAACCCTGTCTGATGGACATAAGGAGCTTCGCAGCAGAGGCAGCACGAGCCGGCACATCGAATACCTTCCGAAGAGAAGCAACAAAACCGGAAAACTCGGCAACCACCGGATTGTTGTTCTCCCATAAAGGGCTGGCCCAGGCCAAGGCCTTGTCCGAGAGCAGCGAGATCAAGAAGCCCACCTTTGATCTCTCAGTTGGAAAGGCATGTGGCAGCAACTCGAAATAAATGCCCACCTGGTTAAGGAAACCTCGGCACTGAGTTGGCTCTCCCCCAAAGCGCTGTGGAAGAGGGGCAGAACCGATCATACCCCGAAACACCGCAGGCGCAACAACAGGTGTCGGGGTAGACTCTGGCGCAACAACCGGAGCGGCGGTAAGAGCGAGCCCAGGAGCGACAACCGACCCATCGGCAACGGGAGCGAAATGAGCCGTGCGTTCAAGCAGGGTTTGCAACGCCACAGCGAACCGACCCAACAGGTGATCCTGCTGATCAAGTCTGGCAACCAGCGTGGGTAGCGAGGATGGCCCTGTACCGTCAGAATTCATGGCTTGGTCCTAATGTCACGGAACCATGAACCAGACGTACAACAAGAGATAAGTGAAAATAAGAAGGCTTTATTGAAAATAAAGCTGTAAAGCAAAAGTCCAAACGGATGGTGAAACCGAGCAGAGTCTTTGCGAAGCCAGAGGTCAGGAACCAGAAGGGTAGTCAGACGAAGCCGGGATCAGGAACCAGCAGGGTAGTCAAACGAAGCCAGGATCAGGAACCAGCAGGGTAGTCAGACGAAGCCAGGAGGGTAGTCAGACGAAGCCAGGATCAGGAACCAGCAGGGTAGTCAGACGAAGCCAGGATCAGGAACCAGAAGCAGCAGCAGTCTTAGAAGCATGTGAACACAAGAGGACCAAGCAAGGAACTGAAGCCACAGACCTCCTATATATATGAGCTAGGCATCCAGCTCCTCCCAGGGGAAGGAGGAGCCGCAGGGTGGAAGGCTACAAGAAACCCAGAAACCAAGATGGCCGCCAGCACATGTCAAACAAAGGAGAGCAGCAAGCAGGTAAGACCATGACAGTCATGATAAGAGTTGTAGGTTTGCACCATTTGGAGAGCCACAGTTTGGTAAACATAGATCTACAGCAGGGATGCCCAACCAGCGGCCCTCCAGCTGGTGCAAAACTACAACTCCCAGCATGTCCTGATGGCTGTAGGCTGTCCAGGCATGATGGTAGTTGTAGTTTTGTCACAGCTGGAGGGCCGCAGGTTGGGCATCCCTGGTCTACAGTATTGTAAGAAGCATTGTAGTAAAATGAAAGCTGTGGTGGGTTGCTACTAGAGATCTGCAAATTTCTCAAAAATTTGATTCGGTCCGTTCGCAGAATTTTCAGAAAAGATTTGATCCAAATTTATTAGTGGCTAATCGCATTACAAAGCTATTTCCTGGCTGCAGAGAGCCTGTATAGTGGTGTAGAACACTGTGTCTTGCAGTAACACGCATAGGGAGTCTGCTGTGGTAGTGAAATATTACTGTGAGTCAGTATGACACGCATATGACAGGCGTTGCTCTTAGAATCAATTCACTCATTTAGTCAATTACGGGGCCAAAACTAACCAAATAGCTCAAGTGTGAACTCAACCTTTACATGCCAATGTTAGCTCCTGGTATGAAAAAACATGCAGAGGCCCAAGATCCTACTGTAGCGTGAAAGAGTGCACTCCTTTTACACTGTTGTCAGCTGATTCCACATAGATGTCTATAGAACCTGTTCTATTAAACACTTATAAAAGTAGAGTCCCCATAGCAGAGTGGAGAGAGTGTCAGCAGTAAGTTTGTGTTGACGTCACAGATCATTTTGCCCTTCCTCTGATCCATCAGAACAATAACCCCCCAAAAAATGTATCCTGTCTGTTGAGAATCCGCCTTCAGTCGGTCAGCATTTGGTTAGTAATCCATCAGTATTGCTAAAGCCCCAAAAAACAGGAGTGGATGCATAACAGCTGCTACATAGACAGTATCCATTGTGTGTCTAATTTTTCCTTCCTTCTGACAGATCAGAAGAACATTCAAATAAATGATAATGTCAACAGGCCAAAAAGGCGAAATAGTGGCCCAGTCATGGAGTCGGGAGGGTGGAAACAACGTGAGAAGTACACAGAGTGGGCAAGTGACAGAGTGGTGAGGTAGCAGCAGCATGAGGAGACCACAGAGTTGCCCAGTGACATAGTGATGAGGTGGCAGCAGCATGAGGAAACCACAGAGTGGTGATGTGGCAGCAGCATGAGGAGGCCACAGAGTGGTGAGGTGGCAGCAGCATGAGGAGACCACAGAGTGGCCCAGTGACATAGTGTTGAGGTGGCAGCAGCATGAGGAGACCACAAAGTGGCCCAGTGACATAGTGGGGAGGTGGGGGGCAATACAAGTACAAGCTGAAGATGTTGGGTGGCTGTAGAAGCATCTGGTAGCAGGTGTGGCATCAGGCGGGTGGCAGCATCAGAATAGTACCTGTGGCAGGTAGCCAGAAGAAACAGGTCTCTTTTGTCAAAGTGTAGGTGTGGCGCCATGGATGATCTAGTCTGATGCATCAGGCATTGGTGTTTGAAAATCCTGGCTGATCCATGCCTGACTTATCTACACAAAGGTCAGTTTCCCCACATTTTGGGTGGACAGGCGAGTTCTGCTTGGGATAACTATGGCCCCTGCCGCACTAAACACCCACTCTGATGCCACACTACTGGCCAAGCAGGAAAGCTTGTCCAGGGCAAACTCGGCCAGTTGTGGCCACAAATCGAGTTTGGCTGCCCAGTAGTCCAGGGGATCTTTGATGTGAGGTGGCAAGGTGCACTCCAAGTATGCCACAGGTTCTGCTCTATGTCTAGCTGCTGCTGCTGGTGAATAGTTTCTTCAGTAGGCTGGTGAAGAAAACTGCTCATCAGCGACTCTAGACTTAAGTTGCTGCTGATGGAGCTGCTACTGCTCCTGCCCCCCAAACTCCCCACCAGCAGCCATGGTAGTGGAACATAAGAGCAGAGGGCCGTCCCGGTCAGACCTGTGTAAGGATGGGCGATGGCGCACATAGGCAGTGGCCAACTGACTACAAAGGATGTCTCGATAGTAGTTCAGTTTGTCCTCCCTCTCAGCGGGTGTAAAAAAGGCCACCATTTTGGACCGGTAGCGAGGGTCTAACATGGTGGAGAGCCAGTAGTCAACCATCTGCGGAATGGTGACAATTCGTCTGTCACTACACAAGCAATTGAGCATGCATCTGGCCATTTGCGCAAGTGACACGGAGGGACTCCCTGCCTCCATCTCCACTGCATGCTACCACAATGTGTCTGGGTCATCTGCCTCGTCTTCCTCATCGCCCTGTAGCTCCTCTGGCTGCTCCTGTTTCTCCTCTCCTGTCACCTGTGTAGAAAAACCACCCATTTCTCTGCGCATTGCTTGTTCTAGAATGTCCTCCTCCTCTAGTTCAGCCCCCAAAGGGCTAATGTGGCCGTGACATGTAGACACCACATCTCCTGTCCCCTGGCCAGCCAGATTTAGCAGCATCTGTTCCAGGACATAAATCAGTGGAATGACGTTGTTCATCCCGTGGTCCTGGCGACTGACAAATAAATTGGCCTCCTCAAAGGGCCCGAGCAAACGGCAGGTGTCAAGCATGAGCTGCCACTGGCTAATTTTGAAGTTACACAGGGGAGTACCTCTCTCCGTCTGTATCATCAAGAAATCGTTTATGGCCTTTCTCTGTTTATATATCGGTCCAACATATGGAGGGTGGAATTCCAATGGGTGAAAACATTGCATATCAGCCTATGTTGGGGGACGCCGTTCTGCTGCTGCAGCTCAAGGAGGGTGTGCTTTGTGTTGTACGAGTAGCTGAAGGGTATGCAGTTTCCTGCCCATTTTCAGGATGTCTTGCAGATGGGCAGAAGACTTCAGGAACCACTTTACAACCAGATTGAACACGTGTGCCATGCAGGGAGCATGGCTCAGCCCTCCTTGACGAAGCACCGACACCATGTTCTTTCCGTTGTCGGTCACCATGGTTCAGATTTTGAGTTGTCGAGGAGAAAGCCAGGATTCGATTTCTTGATGAAGGACACGGAGCAGTTCATCCCCTGTGTGACTCCGTTGGCTCAGGCAAACTAGGTGCAGAACAGAGTGACATCACCGTGCCCTGCACATGTGGTATGCTGGAGGAGCACTGGGAATTGTCCCTGCAGTGGAGGCTGAGGACACAGTGGAGGATGAGGAGGCAGAGGTGGACATTGTGGCAGGAGGAACAGCGTGAGAACGTGGAGGCAGAAGGGGATTCACCTGGCCACATTGCCGGTGTGGCTGGGCAGGAACCACAGTTACCCAGTGGGCCGTAAAGGATATGACCATAGTTATAGCTTCACACGTTGGCACTGCCTTGCACTTTGGCAGACACCGACAGGCTCAAGGACTGGCCCACCTTCTGTTCTACATATGTGTGCAGGGCTGCTACTGCCTTTTTGGCAAAAAAATGACGGTTTGAGACTCTCCACCTCGGCTTGGCACAAGCCATCAGTTCTCTGAAAGGTGCAGAGTCCACCACTTGGAAAGGGAGGGAATGCAGCACCAGTAACTTAGCTAGGAGCACGTTCAGCTTCTGCGCCGTTGGATGAATGCACGCATACTGTTGTCTCTTGGCAATCGCTTCGGTGATCGATTGCTGACGAAATGACTGATGAGGAGTAGGAGGATGAGGAGCAGGAGCATCAGGACCAGCAGATGATGGGAAGGACTGACCGCTCCCTTCGGTTGAGGTGGTGGAGCCTTGACTGCATGAAATTGGATGTGTGCCACTGGGTCATGCAGCGGTTGCTGGAGCAGGCTGGACCATCACATAGTAGTCACGTTTCTCCCAGGCCATTTGATGGTGACACTGGTTGACACAGGACCGTGTTACCAACATTTGCACCCTGGTCATGCTTCACCTTCTACCCACAAATTCTACAAATGGCCATGTTCACCTCCTCTGGCGACCTAACAAAAAATTGACACACGTCCGAGTATGGCATTTTCCCCCCAACACTCCATGCTAACTGCCTGCTACCACTGCTGTAGTGCCCTGGAGCATTTGGACATTTGTGGACATTTGCCTATTTCCCCCTATGCAAAGTTAAAACTTCTTACTTTATTTCACCTAAAAGGGTTAACTTGTACTGTTTAAAACTGTGTACCTGCATTGTATATGTATTTACAGTATATGGCTCTGTGGGAAGCGTTAATAAATACTGAGAGACTGTTAGGGCTTTGATTGAGAAACTGATAATTCTCCATAGCTGCTATAGGATTTAAAGAATACCATGTTTTGGAGGGAAAAAACTCTGATTTGTTTACCACCCTGTTTTGGAGGGAAAACCCCAGACGTTGTTTACCACCAAAAGCAGACAGCCTGACCTTTTAAATGTCAGTTTTAAGCTCTGTTGTTATGTCTGGAAACTTGTTTTTGTCTGGAAAACCTGCTGTGTTATTGCCATTGAGTATCATTGAAGCTCTAATGTAAGTCTATAGTGTAGTACAATGTAACTTCACCGCTGAACGGCAATTAAGACATATATACACTGAACAAAAATATAAACGCAACACTTTCGGTTTTGCTCCCATTTTGCATGAGCTGAACTCAAAGATCTGAAGCATTTTCTACATACACAAAAGACCCATACTATTCACTAATCTGTCTAAATCTGTGTTAGTGAGCATTTCTCCTTTGCCATGATAATCCATCCCACCTCACAGGTGTGGCATATCAAGGTGCTGATTAGACAGCATTAATATTGCACAGGTGTGCCTTAGACTGCCCACAATAAAAGGATACTCTGAAATGTGAAGTTTGATCACACAGCACAAGAGCTGTTGCCCGTGCAATGAATGTTCATTTCTCTACCATAAGCCGTCTCCAAAGACGTTTCAGAGAATTTGGCAGTACATCCAACCGGCCTCACAACCGCAGACAACATGTAACCCCACCAGCTCAGGACCTCCACATTCAACTTGTTCACCTCCATTATCGTCTGAGACCAGCCACCAGACAGCTGCAGCAACAATCGGTTTGCATAACCAAAGAATTTCTGCACAAACTGTCAGAAACCGTCTCAGTGAAGCTCATCTGCATGCTCGTCGTCCTCATCGGAGTCTGGACCCGACTGCAGTTCGTCGTCATAACCGACTTGAGTGGGCAAATGCTCACATTCGATGGCGTCTGGCATGTTGGAGAGGCGTTCTGTTCACGGATGAGTCCCAGTTTGCACTGTTCAGGGCAGATGGCAGACAGCGTGTGTGGCATCATGTGGGTGAGCGGTTTGCTTACGTCAATGTTATGGATCGAGTGGCCCATGGTGGCGGTAAGGTTATAGTATGGGCAGGCGTATGTTATGGACAACGAACACAGGTGCATTTTATTGATGGCATTTTGAATGCACAGAGATGATGTCATATTCTCCACAATTAATCTTAAATTAATTCAAACACACGTAATAAATTGTGAACAAATTTCATTTTATTGAATAATGTGAACAAATAAACTGTTGGGATATATAGGCCGCAATGCTTATTATGTTATAATATTAATTAATTTTATTAATTCTCCAATTCAATTATAATAATTCCAATTGTATATCAACCAAGCAAGCTCAAAGTCCACTCAAAGGAGTGACTTAACCCCACATCAATAAGCAAAGCGACAAATTTTTTAAAAATTTTAAGGGAGGGAGGGAAGGGAATTTGTGCAATATACTTACGTGAATGCGCATTTACTGTTGATCCTTTACTTTTATAGGTCCAGAACAGCCGTTAATTCTCATCCACCAATCCAGCTGCTATAATTTACCACCTGCCAAGTATTGCAGTTAGAACAGGAGTGGGACGCCGCACCTGAAAACAGCCGAACCGTGAGTAAATAAAACATCTAATGTGCACAACAAAACGAGACTGTATTTGAATATCTTTACCGCATAAGGAAGAAAAAAGACACCTAGCGATCAACTACAGTCACGTTAATAGCGGAATCCTCACAATTGTTACAACCAAGAACATTGTTGCTATATTGTTACCACACTGCATAGTTATCTAATCTCCAAACAAAAAGTGGAACACACTATATGGGGATTGTTACATGGAACTATTGCCACTAATCCAAGATATTCCTGCTTTTTATTTATTTATCATTAATTGCTGCTAATATCGCTGCTATCCTCCAACTGCTATTTATCAACTGATACTGCTGTTATTTATTAATTGCTATATATATTGATATTGCTGCTAGAATCATTTGTATATAATAGTTGTTACTCTATGGTTTTATGCTTATATATTTCTATTTTAAATATTTAATAAAACTGCCTTCCATGAACCCATAAATAGAGTGCCTGCTCACTAATACTTTATTTTAAACCTATTTATAACTGACGAGGGTGAGTCAAATTGAGCAAGAGCACCTTCTCCAGAAAACCAGTGGAGAGCCGCCTTTTTTGCTATATATTTTCTAAGAATTTCTTCACCCTTACAAGGCAGAGCAATATGGATATATGGGACCATGTGGAGACAAAAAGACTAAAAATAGAGGAATTTATATTCAATCAATCTGTGGATCTAAATATTGAATCACCGATTGAGAAAAATATGTCAGAGACATTTAAAGAAGTAGAATATCTTCTACATAAACAATTGCGCCAAAGGTGGGAGATAAAAACCCTTAATCAATACATACACATAGGTAAAGTTCCCAAAGGGCTATTATTAACAAAAACCCCAGCCCAAGATCTTTGCAGTTCAGATTTCAATGAAGAATGGGACACGCTACTATTGACACAATCACTATCCTTAACAAAATTAATAGTGAAAAGAAGGGGCCAAATATTGAAACAGGTAAATGAGAAAATAAATCAAATAAAAACAAAGATAGATAAGTTTCCCAAAAATGAAGAATACAATAGATGGCAAGAAAGATTATGTAGAAGCCTTGACAAAATAGAACAGGAAATTTTGAACAAAAAATTGAAAAAATACAAATATAATACGAGGATAGAACCTGCCAGAGAAGAACAAGAAAACCCGGAAAATAGAGATAATATCCAGAGAAGAGAGGAAAAAGAAAAAACACAAGAAAATACTCAAAAAACACAGCAGACTAGATACACTATACCAGTCACAAATAAATATGAAGCCCTTTCTAATGAACATTTTTTAGATGGGACCCCCCCTCATCACAGAACAAGGACACGACACGGAGAGGACGAAAGAAACTATCACCACAGGATATAAAAGATGTAGATGCGATTATTAACTTGAGTGACACAAAATTGTCTGATGCACAAATTAGGGTGTTAAATAAAGGGTTAAGATTTGCACCGACACCAAAAATAAATAAATTTGAGGCTTACATCGGGGTAGAAAAATTCATAAGGAAAATTTGCTTGAAAAAGTATTTTCTAAAAAATCCGGTTTTAGAACAGGCGGAGAAAAATTATAAGTATATACACACAGAGTTAAAAGAAACTTCAAAAAAATTCCCTAGACAAGAAATAGGTCAGGAAATTGCAGCTTTTAGACAGTGTGTCAGTTCAGACATAAGGAAATTGAAAAATGGACGAAACACTAAAAACAATATAACAAATCAAGAAAGACAGGCAATTAAACAGCTTCAAAAACAAGAAAATTTGATAATACGACCAGCTGACAAAGGAGGAGCTATAGTAATAATGGATGCAGAAAAATTCAATAACGAATGTTTGAGACAATTGACAGACTCAAACACCTATACCAAACTAAAAGGAGATCCAGGAGAACAATTTTATCAGGAACTCCTACAGTATTGTAAAAAGGGATTAGACAGCAATATTTTATTTCAGCAGGAATATGATTTTATTGTTAAAACACAACGAAGATTGCCAGTGTTTTATTGTCTCCCTAAAGTCCACAAAGACCCCAAAAATCCCCCCGGTCGTCCTATAATTTCGGGGTTCGGATCCTTGACCTCAAACATATCACAATATATAGACAGAATGTTACAGCCATCAGTAAAAAAGAGCGCCTCATATATAAAAGACACTACCCAGATTATTGAAATTCTGGAAAAATTGGAGTGTAACCCAGATTGGATTATGGGGACGCTAGATGTGAACTCCCTATATACAATAATAAGTCATGAACAGGGAGTCGCAGCAATGAAAAGCCAACTAGAGAAAAATAGTGGATTGCATACTGAACAGATAGGTTTTTTAGAGGATGGGGTAAATTTTATCTTGTCACATAATTATTTTTATTTTGGATCCGATTTTTATCTTCAAACAAGGGGGACTGCCATGGGTACCAGATTTGCCCCCAGTTACGCAAATTTATTTATGACAGACTGGGAGGACATCTATATTGGTCCAAAACTGGGGACAGATCTGGTGCTCTGGCAACGTTTTATAGATGACGTCATTTTTATTTGGAAAAGTGGGAGAGAGGAACTTTTAAATTTTTTAGAGGATATAAATATAAATACGTTTAATTTAAAGTTTACTAGTAATGTGAATAAAATAGAGACTGAATATTTGGATTTACTAATTAGGAATGAAGAGGGAAGATACATATGTAGTACCTTTCAAAAACCGATATCGAGAAATAGTTATATTTTATTCAGCAGCTGCCATCTCCCTAGATGGCTGCTGAATATCCCAACAGGACAATATGGTAGGCTTAAACGTAATTGTACAAAAATGGAGCAGTTCAAAAAGGAGGCTGAGAACATGAAAACCTGTTTCTTAGATAAAAATTATCCAATAGACATAGTGGAAAAATCACTATGCAAAATAAGAAATAAAGATAGAAACTCCTTTTTTGAACCTAAAAATGGGGGTGACAAAAATGAAAATAAAGATAATGCTAGTGGGAATCTAAAAGATGGAATACCAAGAATTATTCTACCCTTTAACCCAGAATACAAAAAAGTGGAACGAATTATTAGACACTATTGGCATCATATCCTAGAGGATAAGACTATAGGCGCATTAATATAAAAAAAACACAATTTGTGCATACAAAAGCACAAAACCTAGGATGCAAAATAGCACCAATGAAAAAACAAACCATAATAAAAAAGAAAGGAATCTTACAATATTGGGACCACTTAAAATGATTTTTTAGGTGCAGAAAGTGTTCAAACTGCAAACAAACCACTTTCCCAAGAAAAACAATAGAAGTACAATCTACACAAAATAATTTTAAAATTGAAATAAATGACCTACTCACATGTAATTCAGACAATGTATTATATTTGATCCAATGCCCTTGTGGCAAACAATACATAGGTCGAACGAAAAGACTTTTGAAAACCAGGATAGCTGAACATATCGGAAACATAAAGAAAGGGTATGAAAAACATGTCCTGTCAAGACACTTCAAACAATACCACAACCAGAACCCCTCAGGCCTAGTGTTTACAGCATTCGAAAAAATAAACAAACACTGGAGGGGGGGCGACCATATTTCTAGGATGTCTCGACAGGAGTCAAGAAGAATCTTTGAGTTCGACTCCATTCAACCAAATGGCCTGAATGCGGAACTCGAGATTTTCGGCTTCCTGTAAAATGAGGCGCCCCTGGTTAACGGACGACGGTGGTTTCTGTTTTATATCAGTACCCCCGTCTTCCCTTAACTAGGGGTTCCCCATAAAACCACACACTTTCTAGAGGTCTATATATCTTTTGGAAAACTTATTTTTGAAAACTGATTTCTTGAAAACGTATTCCTATATTCATTTGTAAATTCATTTTATGATTATAACTGTATTTATGGTTATAGGCTCCTTTTTTTCAACAACTGACATATTGATATATCCCTCTGATATTTTATAGTGATATTTTATGAGTTTTTACTTTGTTTTTTAATAAATGTTTTTAATAAATATTTCTATATCTATAAATGATTGCATATGAAACTGAAAAAACATTTATGAATAACAGCACTTTAAAGCAGAATAAATTAAGAAATGATTTAAATATTTCTATAACAGAGGATTGGAAATTTATATAATGGATTATATAAAGACACTATTCCGGATCAGAGTCCGGCTTTTCCGATAGACCGACACAGGATAAAAGGGGAACATGATGTGAAATATGCTTGACCACTGAGGAAGGGTGAACAAGCATATGAAGATTGAAACTATACTGCTGGAGCGCTCCAAGAGGAATTTAACCTAAAGAACTCACTAATATCTACAAAGCGGAACCCCGACAGCTGAAATAAAGATGTTAAAAGGCGATCTGAACACTGAAGAGGCGTTACTAACATTAAATGGAGACGCCACCATAGCATGTGGCACGCCGACTTTTAAAACAAGCTGTGACCGGAGGGCCCGAACTACAAAGGTCAGTCTGTTCTCAGAACAGGAGCGGGACGCCGCACCTGAGAACAGCCGAACCGTGAGTAAATAAAACATCTAATGTGCACGACAAAACGAGACTGTATTTGAATATCTTTACCGCATAAGGAAGAAAAAAGACACCTAGCGATCAACTACAGTCACGTTAATAGCGGAATCCTCACAATTGTTACAACCAAGAACATTGTTGCTATATTGTTACCACACTGCATAGTTATCTAATCTCCAAACAAACAGTGGAACACACTATATGGGGATTGTTACATGGAACTATTGCCACTAATCCAAGATATTCCTGCTTTTTATTTATTTATCATTAATTGCTGCTAATATCGCTGCTATCCTCCAACTGCTATTTATCAACTGATACTGCTGTTATTTATTAATTGCTAAATATATTGATATTGCTGCTAGAATTATTTGTATATAATAGTTGTTACTCTATGGTTTTATGCTTATATATTTCTATTTTAAATATTTAATAAAACTGCCTTCCATGAACCCATAAATAGAGTGCCTGCTCACTAATACTTTATTTTAAGTATTGCAGTTACCCTGGAGCAGACCATCTCATCCTTGGAAACAGGTAAGTGTATATAAAATTAATGAATGTTTAATATACAATGATAGGTGTCATGACATCATGGCTCCCCTCATTGTATACACAATATGTCTCGCTCCATGATGTCATATTCTCCACAATTAATCTTAAATTAATTCAAACACACGTAATACATTTTGAACAAATTTCATTTTATTGAATAATGTGAACAAATAAACTGTTGGGATATATAGGCCGCAATGCTTATTATGTTATAATATTAATAAATTTTATTAATTCTCCAATTCAATTATAATAATTCCAATTGTATATCAACCAAGTAAGCTCAAAGTCCACTCAACGGAGTGACTTAACCCCACCGCCACATCGCAAAGCGACATGGCCCAAGCCATTGCAGCCTAAATCCATACTAATTAAATATTTTTTCAATCATATTTTGAATATCCACAATAAATATATCGAGACCAATATCAGATAACTGTTCTTCCCATGGGTGATAAAGACCTCTGGTAAATCCATTTAATTCCCAGTGCCTGTAAGAATTTTCTCCAATCTTCTCCATAAATTTTTCCATCTGCTTATTTATTCTTCTTATTATTTTTTCTTTGAATGCCATATCCTTATAAGACCAAGTAAATCTTGGAATAATTTCTGAAAATATTACTTTAGGGTTTCCAAGTATGTTGCGAATTTGAAATATATTTTCTTTTAATTCGCTTATTATTTCATGTGTTTTTATTCTCCCAATGACATCCTCACCAAACTGTAAAATAACTAGATTAGGTTTCGGCCAATTATCTAACAGGCCTTTACATTCTTGTACCATTTTGTTACACTTTACATCTTTAAACGACCTCCAAAATAAATAATAGTTCTCAGGAAATCTTAAATTATTGGAAGACTTTCTGACATTTGATCGTCTTTGAGCCAATGCAATAGTGTCATTTCCTAGTATCCAAATTATTCTAAATTTTCCTAAAATTAATAAACAATTAAATTAGGACGAATATATAACTTAAAACAATTGGATTTCCATCTACCTATTTTTCTTATAACACTATCATTAATTCCCAGTTGTGCAGCATAAGTGGCAGCTCCAATTCTAAACGAGTGAGCTGTTATTTTGTGTTTATCTAAACCAATATTTTTTAAACACAAATTGAGAATATAATTAAATTGGTAGATTGTCAAAGGTGTCCGATCCAAATGAATAAATAATGAATCATTAATATTCTTCCTAGACTCTAACCATTTTTTCATGTTTTCTACTGGACAAACTGAATTAATATGGAAATTATTAAGATGAATGATTGCTCCTTTTCCCATCTGATCTGTTTTAGACTTTTTTATATTAATTTTCAATGAACTGCTATTACAAATTACATCGGAAATTAATAAAGGAGATTCTGTTTGTTTATTTTTTGCAGCTACTTCGCTAATTCTAAGTGCTGCAAAGAATGCTAACGAATAAACCGAAGAAAAAAGGTAAGTTACATACAATGGATAACTGAGTAATTATTTTTTGTAATGTTTGTAACAAAATAGGCCTAGTTCTTTCTCCAATCACTGAATTCTTACTGATACCTTTTTAAATTTGTTTTATTTTAAAATTACTAATTAATGAATTGAAGCCTTCCATTTTCAGAAAAAATGATATACCAGATAATTTTTTCGAAACGGCACCAGCTTTAAACCTTTTTTGTAGAGATATAAAATAAAAGATATGACATTCTCAGTATGCAGAATTGAATTGTTGATATTTTGCAGTTTGCAAAAGGAACTCCACTCTAACCATGCGGCTGCATATGCAGCCCATGTATTTGTAGCTCTAGAATTTTTTATTAATTCATTCGTTAATCTTCTGTCATATTCCAAAGTTCGGGCAGGGAATTCCAATTCTTGGAGCTTGTGGTACCATCTCGAAGAAATCCCTGAAACGCTGTCGAGATAAAGCATCGGCAAGTATATTATTTTTTCCTTGAATATGTTTTGCCTTAATCCATATGTTGTTTTTTAAACAATTTAATACAAATTTTCGCAATAGTAAGCAATTGATAGCATATACTACACCGGGGTTATCAGTGTGTAAAAGAATTCTTCTATTCTGAAATTCGAGAGACCAAATTACTAGTGACACTAAAACTGGAAATAATGCTATAAAAACTAGATTTTTTGTATAATTATTTAAAACCCATTCTATAGGCCATTTTTCTGCTGACCAATTTAAATTGAAGAAGGCTCCATATCCTATCGCTCCTGCAGCGTCCGTATATAAGGATAGAGTGTCCGAATCTATGAAATCTTTTTGCCATATTGTATGACCATTAAACTCACTTAAAAATTTTAACCATATACCAATATCATTTTTTATTTGTTTTGTCACACGTATATGAGAATTTGGAAATTTTTTACCTCCTGTTGCTGCGTACATTCTTTTAGAAAAAACTCTTCCCATAGGGATCACTCTTGAAATAAAATTTAATGAACCTAAAAGTGATTGAAGTTTCCTAAGTGTTGTTTTTTCTTTTTTAATTAATTCAGATAACAAACTAATAGTTTGACAAATTTTTTCCCCTGGAATGCTGAATTCCATTTTTAAAGTGTTTATATGAATACCCAAAAATTTTAACTGATTAGTCGGATAAACTGTCTTATCCATGGCCAATGGAATATTAAAATAATGTGCAAGCTTAAAAAATGTATCTAGCAATACTGAACAAGCATTAGAATCATTATTCCCAATGAATAAAAAGTCGTCCAAGTAGTGTAGAGTAAAACCATCTTTAGAATGTATATCCAACATCCAATGTAGAAATGTTGAAAATGCCTCAAAGTATTGGCAAGAAAGAGTGAAACCCATGGGGAGTGCCAGATCATAAAAGAATGTATCTAAAAATTTAAATCCTAAAGAATTATACCCGATAGGGTTAATTGGTAAAAGTCTAAATGCTGACTTAATGTCAGCTTTAGCAAGTAAAGCATTTTTTCCCGCTTTTTGAAGATAAGACAAAGCTTGGTCAAAAGAAGCGTATTTTACACAAGCTTTTTTCTTATCAATTGAGTCATTTAAAGAATCATTTTTTGGGTAAGATAAATTGTGAATTAATCTAAACAAATTTTGTTCTTTTTTCGGCACTAAACCTAAAGGGGAAATCCTGAAATTTTTAAAAGGAGGAGTATTAAATGGGCCAGCAATACGGCCTGCAACAATTTCTGATTTAATTTTTTCCCTTACAATATCCAAATAATTTTTTACAGAAAGAAGATTATCAACTATTTTACATCCCGGACCTTTGAATTCAGGTATAAAGAAACCATAAGAAAACCCTTCAGTTAACAGAATGGACATCTGTGTGTTTGGTTACATTTTTAGCCAATGTATTAATTTTGTTGTATTCAGAGGAGTCACTTTGTTTATTTGCATGTTGATGCGTGAAATTAATGCCTTGTTTCTTGAAACATTTTGATACTGGATGTGCTCCGGAACAGAATGAGCATTCATGTCTGTATCTGCAATTGTTCTGCCATTTACAAAAGTTGTCGTTAAATGCAAAACAGTATCCTTTTCTATATGTGTTATAATTGGCTGTTTGCTGACGAAAAGAATGACTCCTCTGAGGCAACATTAGATTTAACCATAAACCTAAGTCTTTGCTACCCCAATTAAGATTTTTGTAAATTGCTAATTTTTGTCTGAAAGATTCGTCATAAAGGAACCATCCGTAACCTCCAAAATTTTTATATGCTTCAAGAATTGTGTCTACATTAAAAAACAAACCAGAACAAAGATCGGGATGTTTTTCCCCTAATACTGCAGCATAAATGCAAAATGCTTGCATCCAATTAAATATAGACCTTTGATGTTTCTTTTTATCGTCATCCAACTTTTTCTCTTTTTCAGATTCTAATTTCAAGTTATCTCTAGCTGAAGGTAAAAGATTAAAAATATCTATGTATTCTTTCTTCCATATTTTTTCTTTTATATTTTGAGTTAAATGGAATCCAAGTGGTGAAACTTGGCAAGATAGAGCCTCCTTGACTGAGGTTTCTTTTATTCCTGTACCAAGTTCCAGCATTGGGATAGACTTGCTCTCATTAACTATTTTTTCTTGGGTCGCATTCAATAAAGAAAATTTGTGGTTAGCAATTTCAGAATTACAACTATTAACGATTTTTGTACTAATTTCCATATCAGAAGGATCTTGCCATACAAAACCTGTATGATCAGAAGCTTCTTTTTTGGACAAAAATTGTAAAAATTCATTAAATAACATGTCTTTGTCTAATGAAGAATATTCATTAACAATTGAAGAATTTCGTGCAATATACTTACGTAAATGCGCATTTACTGTTGATCCTTTACTTTTATAGGTCCAGAACAGCAGTTAATTCTCATCCACCAATCCAGCTGCTATAATTTACCACCTGCCAAGTATTGCAGTTACCCTGGAGAAGACCATCTCATCCTTGGAAACAGGTAAGTGTATATAAAATTAATGAATGTTTAATATACAATGATAGGTGTCATGACATCATGGCTCCCCTCATTGTATACACAATATGTCTCGCTCCATACTGTGACGAGATCCTAGGGGGCCATTGTTGTGCCATTCATCCACGACCATCATCTCATGTTGCAGCATGATAATGCACGGCCCCATATTGTAAGGATCTGTACACAATTCCTGGAAGCTGAAAACATCTCAGTTCTTGCATAGACAGCATATTGAGCATGTTTGGGATGCTCTGGATCGGCCTATACGACAGCTTGTTCCAGTTCCTGCCAATATTCTGCAACTTCGCACAGTTATTGAAGAGGAGTGGACCAACATTCCACAGGCCACAATCAACAACCTGATCAACTCTATGTGACAGAGATGTGTTGCACTGCGTGAGGCAAATGGTGGCCACACCAGATACTGACTAGTTTTCTGCTCCCTCCCCCCCACCAGTAAGGCAAAACTGTGCACATTTCAGAGTGGCCTTTTATTGTCGGCAGTCTAAGGCACACCTGTGCAATATTAATGCTGTCTAATCAGCACCTTGATATGCCACACCTGTGAAGTGGGATAGATTATCTCAGCAAAGGAGAAGTGCTCACTAAGACAGATTTAGACAGATTTGTGAACAATATTTGAGAGTGGGTCTTTTGTGTACGTAGAAAATGTTTCAGATCTTTGATTTCAGCTCATGCAAAATGGGAGCAAAACCGAAAGTGTTGCGTTTATATTTTTGTTCAGTATATATAGTGCCAACATATTCCGCAGCGCTTTACAGTCAGGGGGTTCATGTACAAACAGAGTGATAAATAACATATCAACAAAGAAGTCAGCTATTAAAATGAAGAATGGGGGCCCTGCTCGCAGGAGAGAGGGGTGACACAGAAGGTAACAAGTGCTTGATTTGTACAATGGACCAGTGTTGTACAGTGTGTCTAAACACAATAGGGGAGAAGACGTAGGGTTCTTTCACACTAGCGTTTCCTTTGCATAAATCGCGCTCCGTGTGAGAGAGTGATTGTGCGTTCTTGACTTAGGAAGCCCTCGGTATTATCATAATTGATAAGGCTGTGTGCCTCTGTGTGACCTCTCTGTAACTGAATCATACTGACATTAAGCACGATTCCTCACTCACAGAGAGGGCGATTCCTGATAGTGTGAAAGAGCCCATAAGGCTGCATAAGCCAGTCACCAGCCAACATCTGTAATGTTCTGCATGCTGGGGGGAGGGGTTATGGAGGGGAGTTAGATCAGGGGATGTGATAAGCCAATCTAAAAAGATGTGTCTTTAGGGAGCACCTAAAACTGTGGAAGTTGTGAATTAACCTAATTGCTTGGGGTAGGGCATTCCAGACAACTGGTGCAGTTTGGGAGAATTCCTGGAGATGGGAGTGAGAGGTTCGGATTATGGTGGATGTTAGTAAGCCTGCCTGAATTAAGGGCATGGGTAGAGTGGTACACAGAAATAAGGGAGGAGATGTAGTGGGAACAGCATTGTGGAGAGCTTTGTGGGTGAGAATGAGGACTTTCAATTGAATCTTGTACTGTATGGGTAACCAGTATAATGACTGGCACAGGGTGGAAGCCACAGAGTAGCGGTTAGACAGATAGATAAGCCAGGCTGCTGCATTAAAAGGGTTGCCTCATCTCAGACAATGGGGCCTCATTGCTAGGTAATGTCCCCATCGCCTGATAGGTGTGGGTCAAGAACAGAGCCCTGAAAGTGACGGTGGGCACATTGCTCATGAGCAGCAACTCTCCATCCATTTCTATGGGGCCGCTGAAAATAGCCGAGCGCTTGGCTATTTCCATCAGGTCCATAGAAATTAATGGGAGTGGTGGCCGGTCATGCATGGTGCACTCCCATTCACTTTTACGGGGAGTGTGCTTGGTGGTGGCCGGACCGGAGTCCTCCAGCCACCACTTTGCGCGGCTTCGTTCTCGATATAGGTGTGGGACCCTCACCTATAAGACAGTGGGGGCATAAAGGGGTTTTCCTGGGATTTTAATATTGATGACATATCCTCAGGATCAGTTATCAATATCAGATCGGCTGGTGCAAGCGCAGCTTTCCCTTCGTTTACCTGCTCAGTGTTGACACTGTAGCGGTGAGCAGGTGTAACTACAAGAAGCTGTCCCATTCACTTCAATGGGACGGCTTGTTCCTATACACTTGAACAGGAAGGAACCATCCTATTAAAGTAAATGGGACGGCTTGTAATTATATCTGCTTACTGCTGCGATTTCGATGTCGAGCAGGTAAACAGTGAAAGAAAGGATAGATTGGAGAGATTAAAGTTTGGTGAGGGGAAGACCAATTAGTAATGAGTTACAGTAATCGAGACAGGAATGGATCAGGGCAACAATAAGAGTCTTTGTTGTTTCCACAGTAAGAAAAGGGTGGATTCCAGGGACGTTTTTGAGGTGCAGACGGCATGAGTGGGCAAGAGATTGAATATAGGGGGTGAAGGAAAGAACAATGTCAAGCATAACACCAAGACCGAGAGATAGTACTGAAGATCAAATCTGCTGGTAGTCTGTCCGAGCGAGCTGTATAGAGCAAAAAGAGGACCAGGAACTGAACCCTGAGGAACCCCAACAGCAAGAGGCAGAGAAAGGGAAGAAGATCCAGCAAATAATACACTGAAGGAGCAGACAGATAGGAAGAAAACCAAGAGAGAACGATGTCCTTAGGGCCCATAGATTGAAGTATGATGAGGAGGAGATAGTGGTCTACAGTGTCAAATGCTGCAGAGAGATCGGGGAGAATTAGTAGAAAGTAGTCACTGTTATATTTAGCTGTCAGGAGGTCCTTTGTCACTGGCAGTTTATATATATTTATTTGAATTGATTGTACATGGAGAGAGATTTGTGAAAGCTGGTGTAAAGAAAAACTGGTTTAGCTGTCCATAGCTATCAATCAGAATCCACGTTTCATTTTGTCAAGAATGTCTGGAAAATAAAAGGTGAATGGTTGGTTACTAGGGCAACTAGCCAGTTTTCTTTTACACCAATTTTAATAAATCTCCTACAGTGTTGCAGCGCTTGGAGCCCTTGATCATTCATTAGCCATTTGGATATGGCACTCATTGCAGAGGATACAGTGAATCCTGTATTTTCAGAGATCTGCTCTCCAGGACAGAATTCCCACTGAACATACAGTGAGAAGTACTCACTACAGGGACACTTCAGGCGCAATGAAATAGCGATGAGCAGTCCAGGTGTCCCGCGCAGTGATAGGTGAGGGGCCTACGGTTGTTTACAGCACGGTAGGCACTGCCACACGGCTTCAGTCTCCCAATGTCAGCAACCCATGGCCTCGAGAAGGGTTCCCTTTGGCGCATGCGCAGTGGGTCTCCTTGTTTTGAGCTAGTACAGCTCCCGTACTTCGTCATTTGTATTGCTTGGAGAAGACATTTGGTTTGCTGGAGAGAGGAGAGGGTTGTTATTTACACAGGGCTGTGTGTTACAGGGGCTGAAGAGAGGGAGTGATGTTATTTACATGGGACTGAATGTTATGGGGGCTGAAGAGAGGGGAGAGATGTTATTTACATGGGACTGAATGTTACAAGAGCTGAAGAGAGGGAGTGATGTTATTTACATGGGACTGAATGTTACGGGGGCTGAAGAGAGGGGAGTGATGTTATTTACATGGGACTGAATATTATGGGGGCTGGAGAGAGGGGAGTGATGTTATTTACATGGGACTAAATGTTACAAGTACTAAAGAGAGGGGAGTGATGTTATTTACATGGGACTGAATGTTACCGGGGCTTAAGAGAGGGGAGTGATGTTATTTACATGGGACTGTATATTACAGAGGGCTGAACAGAAGGGAGTGATGCTCTTTACATGGGACTGTATGTTGGAGGGGGCTGAATAAAGGGGAGTAATGTTATTTACATGGGACTGTATATTACAGAGGGCTGTAGAGAAGGGAGTGATGCTACGGATGTAGCAGGGTTAATACACATGCTTTATAAGACATGTTACCTAAACTAAATGCAACTAAATGCGTTAAGCAATTGCTTTTCAATGGCTTTTGTTTCAAGATAATGTGATGAGTTAAGAAATTTGATTTAAGAGTGTGTGTGTTACCCCTGCTACATCTGGTATTTACATGGGACTGTATTTTGGAGGTGTCTGAAGAGAGAGGTGTGATGTTATTTACATGGGACTGTATATTACACAGGGCTGAAGAGAAGGGAGTGATGGTATTTACATGGGACTGTGTATTGGAGGGGGCTGAAGAGAGGGGAGTGATGTTATTTACATGGTACTGTATGTTAGGGCTGAAGGGAGGGGTGTTATTCACACAGGACTGTATGTTACAGGGGCTGAAGAGAGGGGAGTGATGTTATTCACATGGAACTATATCTTGCAGAGGCTGAAGAGATGGAAGTTATGCTATTTACATGGGACTGTATGTTGTAGGGGTTGAAGGCAGGGGGAGTAATGCTTTTTTACATGAGACTAAAGCAAGGGGAGTAATGTTATTTACATACGACTGTATTTAGGAAGGGGGTAAAGGTGGTGGGGTGATGCTGTCACGGTGCACTCTGTGTAGGGTTCCAGGAGGCAGGGACGGCCGGGGCGCGCCTGCATCATCAGCGCGCCTGGCCCCGTGGTAACCGCACTAGGGCTGATGCGCTCGGCTGTATTGGAACTCTGGAGTCATGTGACGCTGGCCACGTCACATGAATCCACTAGCGCCCTATTTAAACAGGCAATCTGCTGGCCACAGATTGCCTGTTATTGAGGTCCTTCCTGCGATTATACTTACCTGGTTTGGTGGTCTCCTGCTGGTGTTGTGACTACCCGTCTGTCTCATCCCTTGGTCTTGGCGTTTCCTCCTGGTTTTGACTTCGGCTTCTCCTGACGATCCTCCGCTTGCTCCTCTGGTACCTTGTTGCTCTCTTGGTTTCTGACTCGGCTCGTTTGACTTCTCTGTTGCAGGTATTGTCCGTCTTCCCTGCACTTATCCTAGCTGAGGGCTTGTCGACCAGTTGTCCCTTGTCACTAGGACTTGCGAGGCAAGTAGGCAGGGACAGGGGAGCGGGTTGAGCTCAGTGGTCACTTTCCCACCCCCTGTGTGTGTGACAGAATAACAGGCCCAAATTACCACTGTTACCATGAATCCTTTGGTTACCCTGAAGGAGCATGTTTCTAATTTGACTCAGATGGTTCAGGAATTTGGGGAGAAACTCCATTTACATGATTCAGGACAGAGTGCCTCCACTCCACATTCATCTAGTCATCATATGGAGCCTCAGATTAGGCTTCCGGAAGCATTTTTCTGGTGACCGTAAAAAGTTTCTTTCTTTCAAAGAAAACTGTAAGCTTTATTTCAGATTACGCCCCATGTCATCCGGCTCTGAGAGCCAACGAGCAGGCATAGTTATCTTAACCAGTGCTCCAAGAAACCTTCCTCCGGTAAATCAACCAAGATGGGGGAGCTTAAGAACCAGGTATTTCCTAACGTGGTCAAGAGTAAGTTACTAGTACCTATTACTGTCTCCATTAAAATAACAAATGTTCTGGTAATGCTGTTATCGACTGTGGTTCTGCTGCCAACTTTATTGATCATAAATTTGCATTAGGGTTGGGCATTCCGATTTTGACACTACCCACTCCCATCCACATCATGGCTATCGATTCCTCCCCCCTGGTGGGTGGTACCGTGAAGTATTCCACCTCTGAGATATCCTTGACTGTGGGGGTGTGTCACTCCGAAATATGCTCCCTGTTGGTTCTTGCAAACTTACCAGTAGAGGTAGTACTGGGGATGCCTTGGCTCCAGTTACATAATCCCATTATTGACTGGACCAAGGGGGAACTGGTGAAATGGGGGGTTGGATGCGACTTGTGCTTGTCTGTGGTGCAAGCGGGGGTGTGCTGCCACGCAGCTTTTACTGTCTAGCAGTTGTTATTACATGTTATGTTACTATATTATTTGGTATGATCCTTACACCCCTGCGGTTTCTGGCTAGTTGGTTGTTCCCACCCTACATTTCCTGCTGTAACTCCATTTTGTATAGTTGTTATGAAGAGACTGCAGAGTGTGGAAGCTGTGTAACTTCATTAGAAATTTACCTATGAAAAAGCCTCTATGTTTATATCCTTGCTACCTTGAAGCATAAAGAAGTATTGAAAATCACCTCTGGAGTCTTTATTCATTGAGTAAGCTATCTGTTAAAGTGATCATTCAACCTGCCGCACACATCCTTACAGACTGGGTCTACAAGAAGCTTGTCGCAGGTACAACCGATGCTTAGACAGAATAGTAAATTTCTAGAAGAATCCATCACATGGCTATCTCTGCAGCTTCAGAAACGTGAGTAACCACGCGCCTGTGTGAAGAACTAACACCCTAAGACAGGAAGCCATCTTCAGGCTGTGCACTGAAAGTTCAATGCCTGTGTGTCACTGCCGCAGTCAGCAGAAGCATTACTCTGCATATGAAGCCAGCCACCTACTGAATGCTCCATAACTGTTACAGCCTTTACTGCCAGGGATTTCTGGTCTGTGCTGTGGACCAATTTCTCTAGTAATACCAGCTTATACAGGTTTTGCCTTTATTGGGGAGCCATAAGTACCTTTTGAAGGACTGTGTATCATAGCTATATCAAGTCCCGAGGATTCATCATTGTCAAGCTGTTTGGGTTGTGAATCCAATACCTGAATCTACTGAAATACTGTATATTCCTGCCTGTATAAAGTGATAGTGAACTGTGCACTGAGCTGAGCTATCCAGTCTGAACCAGTGCAGCACTAGCTGGCTCATTGTCACAAATATCCAGCTCCTCAGCTCAGCCTGCTTACTAACAGAAGTCACTACCTCCAGAGCTGAGCTCTGGCAGATTTCTAACAAGACACCAAAACTACAGCACTTGTCATTATGTCTGACAGAGATCCCACAGAGTTACCTGTATTTAATCAAGATAAAGCAGACTCCTTACTTCATTCTGCTCGTCCTGTTAGAGCCCCTCATCCATCCTTGAAGGCAAGGGAGGCTTATGAAGCAAGTAAGGAAGAAACATCTAGTAACCTGACTGCATTATGGGAGAAGACTTTAAGTTGTATAAAGATCACTAATGAAATTAGCAACAATTCTGAGCAATTGAACACTGCTCTCTCAAGGGTTAAGAAGGCATTTGAGAACTATAAAAGACTTTCTGAGAAGTACTATTCCCTATTGTCTCATTCCAACATAGAGGAAGCTGCATTGGAATTAAAGGACATTACTTCTACTGACCAGCTGAGGCATAGCACATATCTTGAAGCAAAGGCACAGATAGAAGGTAGATTAGCACAGCTACATGAAACTACATCCTTTAAATCTGCTTCTTCCAGACACTCAGGAAAATCATCTAGATCTGCCCGCTCCTATCATAAATCCTCTTCTAAGTCACTGCGGTCCTGCTCTGTAAGGTCAACACTGAGCGACCAAATAGTCAAAGCTCGCCAGAAGGTTGCAGCAGCCCAGGTTCAAGCCGCTTGTTCTGAAAGAGAAGCAGCCATCAAAGCAAAGCTAAACACATTCAAGCAGAAATAGAGGCTCAGCTAGAAATCCTTCAGAAGAATAAAGAAAAGGAAGTAGCCTTAGCTGAATTATCTGTATTGGAACAAGCCCTATTGGAAGAAGAAGGAGCAGCTTGTCCCAGCTTGGCTGCTTGTCAGGACCCTGTTGAAAGGACCCTACAGTTTGTCTTAACCCAGAACCACGACAATACAGTCCCACCTACAGTTGGAGATTCTTCTCATAATCATCCAGCAAGTGGATCAGAAGGCAACGTGTTGCCAAATCAAGCTCGTCAACTACACACACCTACTAACAGAGACACTCCACAACTACCGCATGTCACGAAATCAAGTGAATCAACCTACGCAGCTCATGTGCCAATAGAGATTACAAAGGCACAGCAGAAAACTACAGAATGAACTCTACACCCCCTGTGATACAGCTCTCTTCGGCTTCAAATGCTCAGAGACCTTCAGACGACAGACCCTTATCTAGTTTGAACCCATCTGCAACACCTTTCTCTCCACCTACCAGCCAACATCTGATACCAACCATGGTCCAAGTCAGTGCACCATCAGTATCCCCTGTGGCTATAAAAACCGAAAGCACTGATGCTGCAGAGTTCAGCAAGTATATGATTCGACGAGAGTTGATTACTATTGGACTGTCTAGATTTGATGACCGCCCAGAGAACTACAGAAGTTGGAGATCAACATTTAAGGCGGTAACCAAGAACTTGGACATTGAACCTCAAGCAGAAATCGACTTACTAATAAAGTGGTTGGGGCGTCAATCTTCAGAACAAGTAAAGAGACTTAAATCTGTTTACATTTATAACTTTAAAGCAGGCCTTGATGCTGCCTGGGAACGTCTAGAACAAGACTATGGGAGCCCCGAAGTCATTGAATCTGCCTTATTCCAGAGACTAAACGACTTTCCTAAGATCTCTGTTAAGGACAATCATAAGCTTAGAGAGTTAGGTGACCTCCTTCATGAACTTGAAATTGCTAAGTTAGATCCTAGTTTACCAGGTCTTAGCTATTTAGACACTGCTCAGGGCGTAAATCCTATTGTAGCAAAGTTGCCTAGTTATCTTCAGAGAAAGTGGACTAGTGTAGGATCAAAGTATAAGTATGAACATCATGTTTCCTTCCCTCCTTTTTTTTATTTTGCAGAGTTCGTGCAGAAGGTTGCAAGATCCAAGAATGACCCAAGCTTCTTCTATCCAGATACAACCACCATTCCTTTAACTACTTCAAGGGATATTGCCACCAACAGTAAATTTAAGAATTTAAGGCATCCTATTGCCGTGAGGAAGACCGCAATAGCATCCAACGTCTTGGCTACAGACATTAAGGCAAGCAATCTTAATCAACAGTGTCCTATTCATAATGCTCCACATTCTCTCTCCAAATGTCGTGAATTCAAGGACAAGCCTATTGAAGAACGCAAGTCATTTCTCAAAGAGCATAATATCTGTTTTAAGTGTTGTGCATCCTCCGATCCTTTAGCTAGAGACTGTAAGATCGCCATCAGATGTTCCCTGTGTAACAGTGCCAAACATGTGGATGCTCTTCATTCAGACCTGTTCAAAAGGAAACCTTCACCCGGCAGCAACCCCAAGACTACATCAGATGATGGCGGGGAGAGAACTGAGCAACGTGCCAACCCCGTAACCACAAGGTGTACAGAGGTATGTGGAGAAGGGCTTCATAGCAAATCTTGTAGCAAGATATGTCTTGTAAGGGTTTTTCCTGAAGGATGTCCACAAAATTCCATAAAAATGTATGCCATACTCGATGATCAGAGCAATCGCTCATTGGCCAGTACAGAATTCTTTGACCTATTCAACATTCATGGAGAGACCTGGTCCTATACCTTGCAGACATGTGCAGGAAATATCAATACTTCTGGAAGAAGAGCCCATGGCTTCATAGTGGCATCAGAATATGAGGACATAGAGTTTCCTCTTCCAACTCTAATCGAATGTGATCAGCTACCGAACAATAGAGAAGAAATCCCCACACCAGAGGTTGCACGTCATCACCCTCATTTGAGCCACATTGCTGACTACATTCCACCTCTTTACAAGGATGTTAAGATTTTTATTCTACTAGGGAGAGACATTCCTAGAGTTCATAAAATAAGAGAGTTATGTAACGGTCCAGATGATGCTCCTCAGGCCCAGAAACTTGATGTTGGATGGGTGATAATAGGAGAAGTCTGTTTAGATCAATCTCACAAGCTCTTGGACGTAGCTTCCTACAAAACTAATGTTGCCTATCGGTCGATGAAATGTCCATTGCACTATTATGTGAAGGAAAGACTTGATTTTAAAAACGAAGTTCCATATCAAGCACTCCAAGGTATAAACTGCAAGTTCACTTCTCAGAAGGACCTTGGTGATTCAGTGTACCAGACTACTTGTGATGACAACAAGATTGCCCCTTCAGTCGAAGACAAGGAGTTCATCAAGATTATGGATGCAGAGTTCTTCAAGGACAATTCCAACAGTTGGGTAGCTCCATTACCCTTCCGAGTACCAAGGCTTACTCTCCCTAACAATCGACAACAAGCTTTAACCAGATTTGCTGCACTTAAGAAAACTCTCTGTAACAAACCTGAGATGCAAGAGCACTTTATAGCATTTATGCAGAAGATTTTAGATAACCTTCACGCTGAGCCAGCACCAGACCTTATGGAAGGTGAAGAATGCTGGTACCTTCCATCCTTTGGAGTCTACCATCCTCGTAAACCGGGGCAAATCAGAATAGTCTTTGACTCAAGTGCTCAGTTCCAGGGAACCTCTTTAAATAACGTTCTTCTAACTGGTCCAAATCTAACAAACAACCTTGTAGGAGTGTTGATGCGGTTCAGGAAGGAACCAATTGCCGTGACAGCTGACGTCCAACAGATGTTCCACTGTTTCATAGTCAAAGAGGACCACAGAAATTATCTCCGGTTCTTGTGGCACCGCAACAATGACGTTAATGATCAGGTGATAGATTATAGCATGAGAGTCCATGTCTTTGGAAATAGTCCATCTCCTGCCGTGGCAATTTATGGACTGAGAAGAACAGCGCAGGAAGGTGAAAAGGAATTCGGATCTGACACCAGGCAATTTATTGAGAGAGATTTTTATGTAGACGATGGCCTGAAATCCTTTTCAACACCTGAAGAAGCCGTCAATCTGATAAAAAGAACTCAACAGCTCCTGTTGACTGCTAACTTAAGGCTTCATAAGATTGCATCTAATAGCAGTGAAGTAATGAGGTCTTTCAATCCAGAAGATCATGCTAAGGATTTGAAGGATTTGGACTTGGGAGTAGATGCCCTACCCACTCAAAGGAGTCTCGGTCTTCTCTGGAATATAACTTCAGATACATTCACCTTTCAGGTCTCTGACGCCAAGAAGCCATTTACCAGACGAGGAGTCCTGTCAACTGTTAATATCCTTTACGATCCCCTAGGCTTTGTGACTCCAGTTACCGTCCAAGGGAGATCCATACTTCGCCAGCTTAATGAGAGAGTAACAGATTGGGATGCCCCTCTGCCAGTAGACCTACTGCCTAAATGGGAGAAATGGAGAAACTCCATGAAAGTACTGGAAGAACTTAATATCCCGCGCTGCTATTCACCCACTTCAATTTCAAGAAGTCTGAAGAAAGA
The DNA here is from genome assembly GCF_905171765.1 of Bufo bufo. Lineage (NCBI taxonomy): Eukaryota > Metazoa > Chordata > Amphibia > Anura > Bufonidae > Bufo > Bufo bufo. The sequence goes on along the minus strand of NC_053397.1, from coordinate 131,198,361 downwards.
GATTCATATCTTTTGTGATGCATCTACCGAGGCTATAGCGGCTGTGGCTTATCTCAAGATCATAGATCCCTCCGGGAGATCCTATGTCGGTTTTCTACTAGGAAGAGCCAAGTTAGCTCCAAAACCTGCTCACACTATTCCAAGATTAGAATTGTGTGGCGCAACCCTAGCTGTCGAAGTCGCAGAATTCCTGCAAAATGAAATGGACGCTGAAATTGATCAGGTTAAGTACTACACTGACAGCAAAGTCGTACTTGGCTACATATGCAACAGTGTAAGGAGGTTCTATGTGTATGTGGCTAACAGGGTAGAACGAATAAGGAAAATAAGTAGACCTGAACAATGGAACTATGTCCCGACTGGTTTGAATCCCGCAGATATTGCTACGAGGTCAGTGCCAGCAGTTGTCCTTATGCAAACCATTTGGTTTTCAGGACCCAAGTTTTTAACGGACCAGTCTTCTACAAACTCAAAAGAAAATATTGATTTCCACCTGGTGGATCCAGATACTGATCCAGAAATCCGCCCTGAAGTAATAACATTGAGTTCCATCATCTGCCCAAGAAGAAACTTAGAAGTGAGACGTTTTGAACGTTCCTCTTCTTGGAAAAGATTGGTGAAGACTACAGCAAGATTGAGTCATATTGCGCAGACTTTCTGGAAGCCCAATCAGACATCGTCTTGTCATGGATGGCACACCTGCAAGGAGTCACCCAATGCGTTAGAGTATGAAAAGGCAGAGTTATTCGTCATACATCTTGTGCAAGAAGAAGTCTTTGCAGAAGAGATTAAGTGCTTGAGAGGCAATAGACCAGTCACCGAGACAGTCCTAATTATGCCTGCATCCAAAAATTCTGATTCAACATTATGTGAAGGAGTCACTTAAGACCTTTACTATAGCTAGCTTATAAACTTGTGAAGGTTAAATAGCATGTTACTGTATGCAATGTTAATAGTATGTTAAAAGAAAATAATGTAGTGTATAGTGGTATCTCACGATACCAGGCGGGGAGTGTGCTGCCACGCAGCTTTTACTGTCTAGCAGTTGTTATTACATGTTATGTTACTATATTATTTGGTATGATCCTTACACCCCTGCGGTTTCTGGCTAGTTGGTTGTTCCCACCCTACATTTCCTGCTGTAACTCCATTTTGTATAGTTGTTATGAAGAGACTGCAGAGTGTGGAAGCTGTGTAACTTCATTAGAAATTTACCTATGAAAAAGCCTCTATGTTTATATCCTTGCTACCTTGAAGCATAAAGAAGCATTGAAAATCACCTCTGGAGTCTTTATTCATTGAGTAAGCTATCTGTTAAAGTGATCATTCAACCTGCCGCACACATCCTTACAGACTGGGTCTACAAGAAGCTTGTCGCAGGTACAACCGATGCTGAGACAGAATAGGGGGTCTCAGCAGAATTCGATACATTGCCTCTAGTCATAAAAGAATATATGGATATATTCTCCCCCGCCAACCCCGATTCTCTACCACCCCATAGGTCTTACGATTGTGCCATTGAGTTGGTAGAGGGTGCCAGGTTTCCCAAGGGACGCATCTCTAATCTTTCTAGACCTGAACGCAAGGCCATGGAGGATTATGTTAAGGAGAGTCTCAGTAAGGGACACATTAGGCCTTCTGTATCTCCTATGGGGGCAGGATTTTTCTTTGTCAAAAAGAAAGATGGAGGCCTCAGACCTTGAATCGATTATCAGGAATTAAATAAGATTACAATTAAGAGTCAATACTCCCTCCCGTTGATTCTCGATTTGTTTAATTAAGTACTGGGGGCTTCCTGGTCCTCTAAAATAGATTTGAAGGGGGCATATAACTTAATGGAGGGAGACGAGTAGAAGACAGCTTTCAATACTCCAGCTGGACACTTCGAATATCTTGTAAGGCCTTTTGGACTCAGCAATGTGCCAGTGTTGTTCCAAAATTTTAAGAATGAGATTTTCAGAGAATTCTTGGGTAAATTCGTGATTGTTTACCTAGATGATGTTTTGATTTTTTTTCCCTGATCTTGAGAGTCATGTGTTTCATGTTAAACAAGTGTTGGAGATTTTGAGGAAAAATCAATTGACTGCCAAACAGGAGAAATGTGTTTTTGGGGTTCAAGAGATATTATATCTCGGGTATCTTCTCATTCCTTCTGCCTTTAAAATGGATCCTAGCAAGGTATTGGCAATTATGGATTAGGTAAGGCCATCGTCCTTAAAGACCTTACATCGTTTTTTGGGGTTCGCTAATTATTACCGTAGATTTATAAATAATTTTTCAGTAATTGCTAGACCCTTGACCGACCTCACCAAAAAAAGGGGAAGACATGGATAACTGGTCTGTTGAAGCTACTGAAGCATTTGAAACTCTAAAAAATGCCTTCAGTAGCGCTCCTGTTTTGATTCAGCCGGATAAAGAGAAACCTTTCATTGTGGAGGTGGATGCCTCTGAGGACGGAGTAGAGGCGGTCCTCTCACAAGGCCCCTCTAGTCTTACCAATTTAAGGCCTTGCGCCTTCTTTTCCAGCAAATTTTCTCCCACCGAGAGAAATTATGATGTGGGGAATCGGGAATTGCTAGCCATTAAATGGGCGTTTGAGGAGTGGAGGCATTTTCTTGAAGGGGCTAAACATTGTGTCACCGTTGTCACTGATCACAAAAATCTAAAGTTTCTTGAGTCTGCTAAGAGGTTGAATCCCTGTCAAGCCAGATGGGCATTGTTTTTTTTACATGTTTTAATTTCTCCATCACTTTCAGGCCAGGAAGTAAGAACTTGAAGGCAGATGCTTTATCTTGGAGTTTTTGTGCGTTTCAGCCTACGGATGCACCACCTGAAACCATACTGCCAGCTAATGTCTTTTTAGCAGCCTTATCCCAAGATCTTATGGCTCTTATTAAGGCTGAACAATATCTGGCCCCGACACCCACTCCAACAGATAACTTGTTTGTCCCCGAACAATTCCACCTCCGGCTGTTGGGTGAGTGTTATGATTCTTTTTTTTGTGGACATCCTGGTATCGAGAGTACTAAAGAGCTGGTATCAAGGTCTTACTGGTGGCCCACCCTATTCAAGGATGTCAAATCCTATGTGTCAGCTTGCGAGGTTTGTGCCAAGTCTAAAACCCCTAGAACTCGCCCTGCTGGTGAGTTGCGACCCCTACCCATTCCCAGTAGACCCTGGTCTCATATTTCTATGGATTTCATCATGGACCTGCCACCTGCAGAGCGGAAAATGCGGTATGCCAGACCTTGCAGGGGTATTATGTGTGAGGTCACTGTGTGAGCAATAGGTGGGCCGAGGTAAATACAGTTCTGATTACTCAAGGTTATGTCATCCCTGGGCAGGCTCGCATAAGAGTGAAAAGGAGAATAGCACAAGGATTCTCTGGGGCACACTCTGGTGTAAGGGACACTGGCCAGATGGTGGTTTGAGGTTCCCTTGATAGTCTGTATTAATGTGCCAGTGGCAATGTCCCTTGTAATCGTGACGCCAGTACCTTTTGGATGGAGGTACAACCATTTACTATAGTGTTAATAGAGGAACTGAGTCTGAGGCAAGTAGGATAAAACTCCAAATGGCACTTTACTGATGATGACCCTTGATTACAGTACATCCATAGGCAATAAACAGTCTCTTGATACAATCCGGCATTAAGCACAATCTCCCATGCATATTGGGATAGGGAAATGCAAATTCTCAATGAAGTACAGGCTCTTGTAATACATGAGAAAGCTACTGCTCAGACTAGGCTGGTAATAATGAAAGTCTTACACTGGTAACAACTCCGGCCTGATTCTAATCCTTGATTAAAAAGGTGCTTTTCTGAATCCTGAAACTTTTATTCGAATGTTGTTCTGACAGTTGGCCTGACTGTCCTCAGGATTTAAACTGGAGATGTAGATGCTTTAAGCTATCTCCTACACCTAGTACAAAGGTGCTTAATAAGTCCTCAGGTAATGACTATCTTGCTAATCCTTTGTCTTGCATAAACGTGGTAATTCCTCAAATACTCGGCTGCGTACAGTTTAGACATTGGTCTCTCTAGAAGAGCGATCTATAGTAGTGGATTGCTCACCTCTAGGAAGGAACCGACAGGGACAGAGTAGAGAGGCTAGGAAGAGGCCTCCCTCCAGATATTTAGCTACATGGCTGTTGCTTTCTTGAAGGCTCATGAGAGAACTGCATTCAACTGTACTCTCACTTGGAATGACCTGAGCTCATCTGCACTGGTTTGGATTTACCTCGACCAGGAACTGAACTGAAGTGCACAGAACTGTACACAACTGCACACATTTGCACAGCCTAACTTAGGTCTGAGCTAAGCTATATATACACACTGACACTGCTCCATCTAGTGGAGAAACAAGTGTAGTGCACCCTGACTAGACCTGTGTAAAGGATATTTGCATGTAAAATCACATTGTGACAGGGAGAATATGACAGGAGATAAAAAACAAAATACAGGCATATCACATGACATTAATACATGATAAAAGCACGTTTGCGGGGCCCACGGTTACTTGAGTGGGACACTGCAAAAACTGTGGTTTGGGTAGTGGTCGATAGGTTCAGCAAGATGGTACATTTTATTCTTCTTCCTAAGCTTCCTAATGCTAAGAGAAAGCAAAGCTGTTAAATATTTTTTCTTCCAATGTATTCACTGAGGAAAATAAACTGTCAGATGACATGCAGAATGTAAAAAGAAATTCCCCATTAAAAGTGTCCTGTCTGACCCAGGAAGAGGTACATCAGCGACTTAAAAAGATTAAAATAGACAAATCGCCAGGACCGGATGGCATACACCCCCGTATCCTAAGGGAATTAAGTAATGTCATAGCCAGACCCTTATTTCTGATATTTGCGGACTCTATACTGACAGGGAATGTCTCACAGGATTGGCGCATGGCAAATGTGGTGGCAATATTCAAAAAGGGTCCAAAAACAGAGCCTGGAAACTATAGGCCGGTAATTTTAACATCTGTTGTGGGTAAACTGTTTGAAGGTTTTCTGAGAGATGCTATGTTAGAGCATCTCAACAGAAATAAGCAAATAACGCCATATCAGCATGGCTTCGTGAGGAATCCAGTAGTCATGCCAAACTACTTTAATCAGTTTCTATGAGGAGTTAAGTTCTAGACTTGACAGAGGCGCATCAATGGATGTCGTATATCTGGACTTCTCCAAAGCATTTGACACTGTACCACATAAAAGGTTAGTATATAAAATGAGAATGCTCGGACTGGGAGAAAATGTCTGTATGTGGGTAAGTAACTGGCTCAATGATAGAAAACAGAGGGTGGTTATTAATGGTACACACTCACATTGGGTCACTGTCACTAGTGGGGTACCTCAGGGGTCAGTATTGGGCCCTATTCTCTTCAATATATTTATTAATGATCATGTAGAAGTCTTGCATAGTAAAGTATCAATTTTCGCAGATGACACTAAACTGTGTAAAGTAATTTACACTGAAGAGGACAGTAGGGGTGGGCGATATAGGCGATATGCAATATAAATTTGGGCCACGATATGGATTTTCGCTCTCTGTGACCACCATTTTCTCCTGAGCTGGCACAGTGGAGAAGGAGAGAGTCCTTCCCTCCACACTGTGCGCGGCTGCCGCTGAACACCAATGAGGACAGAGTAGGAGGAGGAGGGGAGGGACTGTGGCCACTGCACCATCAATGAATGTGCCGGCAATATCCCAGTCCCTATGACTGCACGCTGCGGGGCAGTTCTCTCATGTTGCTCCTTCCCAATCAGCTCCACCCACCAGCCGACCGCGACATGGAGATGGTGGCGGGACGTCCACTGAGATATTACAGAGCAAGACCGCCGTGTCACCACGATAGATGGAGGCGGATCCGATCGGTTACCATGGCAGCCAGGAGTCACTCTACTGAAGTCCTGGCTGCCATGGTATGCTAGTGAGTAGCATTATACTCACGTGCGCCGTGGCCACCGGTCGCTCCTTCTTCTGTCTGTGCGGTGCATTGCTAATGCTTATAGCATTAGCAATGCGCCGCACAGACCTATGAGAAGAAGGAGTGACCGGCGGCCACGGCGCACGTGAGTATAATGCTGCTCCCTAACATACCATGGCAGCCAGGACTTCAGTAGCGTGACTCCTGGCTGCCATGGTAACCGATCGAAGCCCAGGCATTACACTGCTGGGACTCCGATCGGAACTGCCCACTGCCACCAATGATGGGGGGAGGAGGGGGACCCTGTGGCCACTGCCACCAATGATTCATACTGGGGAGGGAGGGGGGGGTTTAGTTACCAGAGGGGGCTGATAAGAGGGAGAGGCTCGGGGGCGGATGAGAGGCTGGGGGGGGATGAGAGGCTGGGGGGGCGGAAGAGAGGCTGGGGGGGCACATGAGAGGCTGGGGGGCACATGAGAGGCTGGGGGGCGGATCAGAGGCTGGGGGGCACATCAGAGGCTGGGGGGCGGATCAGAGGCGCGGGGCACATCAGAGGCTGGGGGCGGATCAGAGGCTGGGGGGCACATGAGAGGCTGGGGGGCGGATCAGAGGCTGGGGGGCACATGAGAGGCTGGGGGGCACATGAGAGGCTGGCTGCCATGGTCAGCTCCCTGCTGTTGTGTGCACAAAGCACAGGGCAGCAGGGAGAGTGTAAAGTCCTATTCACCCTAATAGAGCTCTATTAGGGTGAATATGACAAGGGTTCTAGCCCTTAAGGAGGCTAATAGTTATTAAATAAAAAGTAAAAAAAAAATGTTTAAACACCCCCCCCAAATATAGAAAACAATATATCGCGATATATATCGCACATGCTTAAAATTATATTGCAATATAGATTTTAGGCCATATCGCCCACCCCTAGAGGACAGTATTCTACTACAGAGGGATCTGGATAGATTGGAGGCTTCAGCAGATAAGTGGCAGATGAGGTTTAACACTGACAAATCTAAAGTTATGCACATGGGAAGGAATAATGCAAGTCACCCGTACATACTAAAACTACTTTCACACTAGCGTTCGGAGAGGATCCATCTGGTGTCTGCACAGACGGATCCTCTCCTATAATGCAGACGTTTGGATCCGTTCAGAATGGATCCGTCTGCATTATAGTTTAGAAAAAATTCTAAGTCTGAAAGTTGTTCAGACGGATCCGTCCAGACTTTACATTGAAAGTAAATGGGGGACGGATCCGTTTGAAAATTGAGCCATATTGTGTCAACTTCAAACGGATCTGTCCCCATTGACTTACATTGTAAGTCTGGACGTATGCGTTTGCCTCCGCACGGCCAGGCGGACACCCGAACGCTGCAAGCAGCATTCGGGTGTCCGCCTGCTGAGCGGAACGGAGGCTGAACGCTGCCAGACTGATGCATTCTGAGCGGATCCGCATCCACTCAGAATGTATTGGTAGCTGGACGGATGCGTTTGGGGCCGCTTGTGCAGACATCCCAACCTGCAAAAACTCATTTCAGGCAGGTGCACTTCTCATTTCAGGGAGGTTTTCTTTTTTTTTCTTTCACAAACTTTTTATTACATTTTCCAAACATATGCAGTATCTGCACACTTTGCTCTATGGTGTGGAGGACTGGGCTCATTACCCTGCCCCAAATTATCATATTTCTGTATATGATTAAAGGGATTCTGTCACCACCTATAAGCCCTGTGAGCTAAATATATGCTCAAGTCCAAGGTAGCATTCTGATTTCTAAGGTGGCCTTATAAAAGCTATTTGTGGCTTTATTCTGCGGAAAAACAGGTTTTACTAACCTGTCAATCATTGAATTAAGGTGCTCAAGCAGGGGAGGTCTGTGGATGCATGGTGCCTGGCCGCACGCATCGCCGTTCGTGCCCAGCGCCGCTTTCTACTCCTCAGTGCCGCCTCTCCCTCCCCCTCCTCCCGCTTTGAGATCCCGCGCGTGCGCACAGGCTCAGCCTGATGCGCCGTTGCGGACTGCTGGCATCAGCTTCTTCTTGCATTGTGCACACGTACCGAGAAGGGGACACTGCTACAGGTTGCCGGAAAGGTTTACTGCGAGTAAACTAGAGATGGGAAGTTCGGATCTTTCACATGAATCGGTTCATTTGAATCAGTTCATTCAAATGAACCGATTCATGAATCGAATCTTCGGTTCATTCGCTGAGCTGACAAGAAGCAAGTGAACCGAAGCTTAGGTTGCGCAATGCGCATGCGCGAATGCTTCGATTCACTTGCTGACTCGCTGAGTCGGCTCTTGGTCTGAGTCAGGAAGTTTATTCTTTAAAACCCTGTGTGTAATTATCTACCCCACTGTAGGAAAAAAAACAAGCATCCAGGGGGCGTGAATTTAACACTGGGGTAAATAATATAATTAAAATGGAGGGTTAAATGTGTAAATGTATTTAAAAAAAATACATCTCTCTCAATAGTTATATAGCTACTGAATGAGACAGAAGGGATGCCTTTAACATATATATCTCCTTGAGAAGCCAATTTGACCCTAAAGGGTTAATTCAACCTGTAATCTAAACTCTGTGTCCTGTCTCTTCTCTTATCTCTCTGCTCTGCTATCAGTAAACCTTTCCGGGATATATTGTTTCACATGCGGGTATCAGGGAGCCGCTATCTAATAGCGGGAGACTCCCTGAACCTCCGGGAGACTTGAGATCCCTGCTTGTGAGACCCTTCAAATGGAGCTCACAAGCGGAGCCCCGACGCTAGTGTGAAAGTAGCCTAAATGGTAAAACACTCGGTAACACTGACATGGAAAAGGATCTAGGAATTTTAATAAACAGCAAACTAAGCTGCAAAAACCAGTGTCAGGCAGCTCCTGCCAAGGCCAATAAGATAATGGGTTGCATCAGAAGGGATATAGATGCCCGTGATAAGAACATAGTCCTACCACTTTACAAATCGCTAGTCAGACCACACATGGAGTACTGTGTACAGTTCTGGTCTCCTGTGAACAAGGCAGACATAGCAGAGCTGGAGAGGGTCCAGAGGAGGGCAACTAAAGTAATAACTGGAATGGGGCAACTACAGTACCCTGAAAGATTATCAAAATTAGGTTATTCACTTTAGAAAAAAGACAACTGAGGGGAGATCTAATTAGTATGTATAAATATATCAGGGGTCAGTACAGAGATCTATCCCATCATCTATTTATCCCCAGGACTGTGACGTCTGGAGGAAAGAAGGTTTGTACACAAACATAGAAAAGGATTCTTTATGGTAAGAGCAGTGAGACTATGGAACTCTCTGCCTGAGGAGGTGGTGATGGTGAGTACAATAAAGGAATCCAAGAGGGTCCTGGATGTATTTCTGGAGTGTAATAATATTACAGGCTATAGCTACTAGAGAGGGGTCGTTGATCCAGGGTGTTATTCTGATTGCCTGATTGGAGTCGGGAAGGAATTTTTTATTCCCCTAAAGTGGGGAAAATTGGCTTCTACCTCACAGTTTTTTTTTGCCTTCCTCTGGATCAACTTGCAGGATAACAGGCCGAAATGGATGGACAAATGTCTTTTTTCGGCCTTATGTACTATGTTACTATTAGATCTCCCCTTAATCGTCTTTTTTTCTAAAGTGAATAACCCTAATTTTGATAATCTTTCTGGGTACTGTAGTCCACCCATTCCAGTTATTACCGACTGCCCTGATGTCCCTAGACGGGTTCCTCACCCGTGCGGCGATCACGTGCCTAAACCCTGGCTTTCCCTAAAATGAGCCCTAGATAGTGAACGGGCCGGTGGGATCGCTAGTCCGCACCACTGACACTAAGAGGGAAACACCAGGGAGAGGACAGACAATACAGACAAACACATACACCCAGGTGGGCGACCACAGCAGACCACAAAGGTCCAACAGGGATCCGGAGGGTAGCGTTCTGGACCAACAACCAGAGAACGCAGCAACACAGCTCCAGAGGATCAGAATAGATGTCCAGACAGGAAGCTCTATATCTGGCAACCAGAGAAGTGTGAGAGGGGAATATAAGGAGGTTGGGAGTGCTGGACAAGGAACAGCTGAGGAGAAGGAGCTACGGATCCCTGAGTGAGCCAAAAGGGTTTGCAAAGCAAACCCAGAAAGCTACCATAAGGAAACAGCCCTATCTTACATAGAGCACGCAGCCAACCGCTGCGACTTCCTGACCCCGGGTATAACGGAGTCAGGCGTGGTTCTTGACACCCTCGTGACAGTACCCCCCTCTCTACGAGGGGCCTCCGGACACTCAGGACCAGGTCTCTCAGGATGAGAGGCATGAAAAACCCGAACTAGCCTGTCAGCGTTTACCTCAGACGCAGGAACCCACATTCTTTCCTCGTGACCGTAACCTCTCCAATGCACCAGATATTGAAGAGAGCGGCGGACCCGACGAGAATTAACAATTTTGGATATCTGAAATTCTAGATTACCATCCACAACAACAGGAGGGGGTGGCAGCGGTGACGGTTCTAGAGGTGGAACATATTTCTTGAGTAACGACTTATGAAAGACATTATGGATTTTAAAAGTCTGAGGTAACTCCAGGCGAAAAGCCACGGGGTTGACGATGGCTACAATTTTGTAAGGACCAATAATCCTAGGACCCAGTTTCCAAGAGGGAACCTTCAATTTAATATTCCTAGTAGACAACCACACATAGTCATTCACTCCTAGGTCCGGACCTGGCGACCGTCTCTTATCAGCCATGCATTTGTATTTACCTCCCATATTTTTCAAGTTAGCTTGCACCTTCTGCCATACCGATGAAAGAGATGACGAAAATCGCTCCTCTTCGGGAACCCCAGAAGACCCCCCTCTTTGAAAGTACAGAATTGGGGATGAAAACCATATGCACCAAGAAATGGTGACTTGCCAGTGGATTCCTGACGACGATTATTTATGGCAAACTCAGCTAACGGTAAATATGATGACCACAACTCTTGGTTTTCAGACACAAAACATCTTAGATATGTCTCCAGGTTTTGGTTGGTACGCTCAGTCTGTCCATTCGACTGAGGATGGAAAGCTGAGGAAAAGGACAAGTGTACTCCCAAACGGGAACAAAAAGCTTTCCAAAATTTAGAAATAAACTGGGTACCCCAATCCGAAACAACATCGGAGGGGACCCCGTGAAGCTTCACGATTTCACTGACGAATACCTGAGCAAGAGTCTTAGCATTAGGTAGTGCGGGTAACGCAATGAAGTGTACCATTTTGCTAAACCTGTCCACTACTACCAAAATAACAGTTTTACCCGCAGACAAAGGTAAGTCAGTGATAAAATCCATTGACAGATGTGTCCATGGTCTATTGGGAATGACGAGTGGTAATAGAGACCCTGCAGGACGTGTATGTGAAACTTTTGCGCGCGCACAGGTAGAACAAGAAGACACAAAATCCAATACATCCTGACGCAACCTTGGCCACCAAAAACGATGAGACAATAGCTCCAAGGTTGATTTACTACCCGGGTGCCCAGCAAGTGCCGAATTATGATGTTCCTTTAATAATTCGAAACGCAGGTTCAACGGTACAAACAATTTCTCTGAGGGGCAAGAGACCGGGGCGTCCCCCTGGGCCTCTAACACCTTCCCCTCCAGAACAGAGTGTACTGCAGAAACAACCACTCCTCTTTGAAGAATGGGCACCGGATCACTCACATTACCCCCTCCAGGGAAACAACGAGATAGTGTATCAGCCTTGGTATTCTTTGCCCCAGGACGATAGGTAATCACAAAGTTAAACCTGGTAAAAAATAGCGACCACCTAGCTTGTCTAGGGGTGAGACGCTTAGCTGATTAGAGGTACAGAAGATTTTTGTGGTCCGTAATCACAGTGACGGGGTGGACTGCCTCCTCTAAAAAGTGACGCCATTCTTCAAACGCTAGTTTAATAGCTAATAGTTCCCTATTGCCAATATCGTAGTTCTTTTCTGCTGCAGATAGTTCTTTAGAAAAGAAAGCACAAGGACGCCATTTGCCAGGAGACGGACCCTGAGACAGCACCGCCCCCACTCCCACCTCTGACGCATCGACTTCAACAATAAAAGGCTGAGAGACATCAGGTTGGACTAGTACAGGTGCTGAGGTAAACCTCTCTTTTAGAGAGGAAAAAGCAACTTTAGCGGCATCAGACCATTTAGAAAAATCAGTCCCCTTCTTAGTCATGTCAGTAAGGGGTTTTACAATAAGTGAATACATTTTTATGAATTTCCTATAGAAATTCGCGAAGCCCAAGAACCGTTGCAGTGCTTTGAGGTTCTCAGGAAGATCTCAATCTAAAATTGCCTGGACCTTCCTAGGATCCATACGGAAACCTGAAGCAGATAAAAAATAACCTAGGAATTGTATCTCCTGAACGGCGAAGACACATTTTTAAATTTTAGCATATAAATTATTCGTCCGTAGGAACTGCAGTTCTTGTCTGACATGCACCTCATGTGTTCTCAGATCAGACGAATAAATTAAAATATCATCTAGGTATATTACCACAATCCTGCCGATTAGATGACTAAAAATGTCATTAACGAAATGTTGAAAGACGGCAGGAGCATTGGTCAGACCGAAAGGCATAACTAGATTTTCATAATGCCCCTCAGGGGTGTTAAAAGCTGTCTTCCACTCATCCCCCTCCTTAATACGAATCAGATTGTAGGCCCCCCTAAGATCAAGTTTGGAGAACCACCTAGCACCCGCAATCTGGTTAAACAGGTCAGGAATGAAAGGAAGAGGGTATGGGTCTCGGATGGTTATCTGCTTTAATTCGCGAAAATCTAGGCAAGGACGCAGGCCCCCATCTTTCTTTTTAACGAAGAAAAACCCTGCAGCCACGGGTGAAGAAGAGGGTCTGATGTGTCCCTTAGCCAAGCTCTCGGAGATATAATCTTTCATGGCTTGTCACTCTGGACCTGAAAGATTATATAACCTGGTCTTGGGTAATTTTGCGCCGGGAATAAGGTTAACCGGGCAATCATAAGGACGATGAGGTGGTAACTTCTGACAACCCTTTTCAGAAAAAACGTCCTCAAAATCCGAAATAAATGTAGGTAGGGTAGTTATGGAGGCGACTAAGCAATTGCTATTTAAGCAATTTTCTCTGCACTGCTCACTCCACTCCAATATCTCCCTGGCCTGCCAATCCACCACTGGATTGTGCGCTACCAACCAGGGAAGACCCAGCACTACCGGAGTGGGAAGCCCCTCCAGAACATAACATGAAAGCATCTCGTTATGGTGGTCCCCTACCCGAAGGTGTAAATTATGAACAATGTGGGTGAGGTTTCTCTGAGACAGAGGAGCAGAATCAATAGCGAATATGGGAATAGGTCTCTGTAGCGTACAGAGAGACAAACCCATAGTGCGGGCAAAATGGGCATCTATCAAATTTACCCCTGCTCCACTGTCTAGAAAGAAAGAAATAGTCTCCGTCTTATCACCAAAAACAATAACCGCTGGTATCACAAATTGCGATGTACGTATGGAGGAAACGTATACCCCCCGGCTGACATCCTCCACACAGCCTGGGGTTAGTAGTTTTCTGACGGTCTTTTGTTTCTGAGGAAAGAAGGACAGACATTAATGAAATGACCCCTCTCCCCACAAAAAAAACAAACCCCACGCCTACGGCGAGCCTCAGGAGGACGGACCTGACGAGTAGTTCCTCCTAGCTGCATAGGCTCGTCTAAGTCCGTACAGACTAACTTCTGCTTGGGAGGGGTTACCAATTGCTCCGGTTTTTTCGACCTGTCCCTAAGGAGTCTATCTATTCGGATAGAAAGGGACATAACCGCATCAAGGGAAAAGGGGGTCTCATATAATGCAAGCGCATCCTTAACCCTTTCGGATAACCCAGAGCAGAACTGACTCCTGAGAGCCGGGTCGTTCCATTGGGTATCCGTAGCCCACCTACGAAAGTCAGAGCAATACTCCTCTACCGGCTGCTCTCCTTGTAGGAGTCTCCGTAATCTTGATTCAGCCAGTACGACTCGGTCAGGGTCGTCATATATGAGACCCAAGGCCCCGAAAAACTCATCCACTGACCGAAGAGCCTGGGAATCAGTAGGTAAAGAGAACACCCAGGACTGCGGGTCCACCTGCTGGAAATAACAACCCCCACCCGCTGTTCTTCATTACCAGAGGAGTAAGGGCGCAGTTTAAAATATAATTTACAGGCCTTTACAGAATGTCAAAAACTTGTCCCTTCCCCCAGAAAATCTGTCAGGGAGAGGGACCTTGGGTTCCGCAACAACCTGGTTACCAGTAGCAACCGCTGGGCTTGCGGTCAGTTGTAATTGCTGCTGTTGCTGGAGGACCGACGCCTTCAATCCTGCCACCTCCAAAGACAGGCCATGAAATTGTTTGGACAGAGCAGCAATTTGATCCATACTGGATTCTAAGTAGGTAAAAATGTATTATTATTATTTTTTTACCTACACAAAATAAGGGCCAGATATAATGTAATGACCGGCATCACGCACAGGGAGGGAAAAGGGAAAGCCCTGCCCAAGGGAGAGGGAAAGGTGGTGACCCCTGACTCACCTTGCGGCTGGCACCTGACTGCCCTGACGTCCCTAGAGGGGTTCCTCACCCGTGCGGCGATCACGTGCCTAAACCCTGGCTTTCCCTAAAATGAGCCCTAGATAGTGAACGGGCCGGTGGGATCGCTAGTCCGCACCACTGACACTAAGAGGGAAACACCAGGGAGAGGACAGACAATACAGACAAACACATACACCCAGGTGGGCGACCACAGCAGACCACAAAGGTCCAACAGGGATCCGGAGGGTAGCGTTCTGGACCAACAACCAGAGAACGCAGCAACACAGCTCCAGAGGGTCAGAATAGATCTCCAGACAGGAAGCTCTATATCTGGCAACCAGAGAAGTGTGAGAGGGGAATATAAGGAGGTTGGGAGTGCTGGACAAGGAACAGCTGAGGAGAAGGAGCTACGGATCCCTGAGTGAGCCAAAAGGGTTTGCAAAGCAAACCCAGAAAGCTACCATAAGGAAACAGCCCTATCTTACATAGAGCGCGCAGCCAACTGCTGCGACTTCCTGACCCCGGGTATAAAGGAGTCAGGCGTGGTTCTTGACACCCTCGTGACACCAAGCCTCTAATCTATCCAGATCCATCTGTAGCTGTATACTGTCCTCTTCAGTGTTAATTACTTTACACAGTTTAGTGTCATCAGGAATTGATATTTTACTGTGCAAGCCTTCTACAAGGTCATTAATAAATATATTGAAGAGGATAGGGCCCAATACTGACCCCCGAGGTACCGCACTAGTGACAGTGGCCCAACTGTGTACCTTTAATAACCACCCTCTGTTTTCTATCACTGAGCCAGTTACTTACCCACATACAGACATTTTCCCCCAGTCCGAGCATTCTCATTTTATATACTAAACTTTTATGTGGTACAGTATCAAAAGCTTTGTAGAAGTCCAGATATACGACATCCATTGATTCGCCATGTTCAAGTCTAGAACTTACCTGATTAAATTAGTTTGACATGACCGATCCCTCATGAAGCCATTCTGATATGGCGTTATTTGCTTATTTTCATTGAGGTACTCCAAGATAGCATCTCCTGGAAACCTTCAAACAGTTTACCCACGACAGATGTTAAACTTACTGGCCTATAGTTTCCAGGCTCTGTTTTTTAACCCTTTTTGAATATTGGCACCAAATTTGCTATGCACCCATCCTGTGGAACTCTCCCTGTCAGTATAGAGTCCTTAAATGTCAGAAATAAGGGTCTGGCTATGACATTACTTAATTTTCTAAGGACTGTGATGGCTAAATGCCAGCACTCCAGCTTTGGTAAAACTACAACTCCCAAAATACATACTTTTTTGGCTGTTCTCAGAACTCCATAGGAATGAATGGAGCATGCTGGGAGTCATATTTTCACCACAGCTGGAGTTCCGGAGGTTAGCCATCACTGTCTTAGGATATGTGGGTGTATGCCATCTGGTTTTGGTAAGTTTATTTATTTTAATCTTTTTAAGACACCGCTGTACTTCTTCCTGGGTCTGACAGGGCACTTTTAATGGGGAATTTACTTTTACATTCTGCATTTTATCTGATAGTTTATTTTCCTCATTTAATACAGTGGAGAAAAAAAATTATTAGCTTTGCTTTCTCCTCGTTGCTCTCTGCAACTCCCCCCTCATCACTCTGTAAAGGGCCGACTCCTTCAGATTTATACTTTTTACCATTTATATAATTGAAGAACATTTTAGGGTTAGTTTTACTCTCTTTGGCAATGAATCTCTCTGTCTCTAGTTTGGCTGCTTTTACATATTCTATTTTTTTCCATATAGTTTTCCAATGCTTCCTCTCAATCCTGTTTTTTTTAAATCAAATCATTTTTATTAATTAAAAGATTTCTTTTGAAAACATGTACAAAACAGGTGCACTTCAGATCACATGATACAAATTATTCGGATTCAAATAAAACATTGTTTAGATAAACAATCATACTTAGTCATGAAGTAAACCACGAGTACAATCATCAACAGAAAACCCCCCCTCCCCCCTGAGACAGATAGCATAACTGCCTGTAGCCAATATAGTCCATACATATATAGCAGCAGGAAAAAATAGAAATAACATACATTTCTTTATCAGTTAATGAATTAAAAAAACACGGGTGGCGGCACATCCCAGGGGCAGCGGCAGCATTCTATCAATAGCTTCCATCCACCTAATATTTTGAGCATTGTTATCCCATAATGCATATTATGCCTCTATTAAGAGCCAGCCAAGAACTACATACTCCGGATCTATCTATCCATAGACCCCAAATACTCTCAAATTTTGAAATACAATTTTGTTTAAGATACACCCCCCTTTCCAATCGAATCACTACGTTCAGCCTAGCAATAAACTCTGCTATGGCTGGAGGAAGTGGCTGAATCCACTTTGCTGCCAAAGTTTTACGTGCCTGGTATAGCATTCTGTTAATACCTGTAATAATGGGCGGCTGTAAGCTATCCGCTTCAAAGATACCCAGCAGACACATTTTGGGATCAGGGGAAAAGTTAGAGATGTATGCCCTATTTATTAATTGTACAATATCCTGCCAGTATACTCTTAGATTATCATAGCTCCACAGCCTAAGTAGTAAGTCAGCCCCTGCCTCCCCACACTTTGGACAACAGGAGTCAGTTCTATACCCAATTTTAAAGAGGAATGTTGGGGTTTTATATACTCTATGTAGCATAAACAGCTGCGATAGCCTAGCTGCTTCACTAGGAGATAAATTTGGGGTTAATGTAAGCGTGTCTTCACACTGGGTGTCAGTAATCATTCCCACATCTTTTTCCCATTTTACTTTAATCTGAATTGGGAATTTCTTCAAGTATTCATCATGCAATGAAAGATAAACGTTTTAGATGGCTCCTTTTACAGAACCTGTTGCCACCACAATATCAAGTGTCTGATTTGTAGTGTACTGTAGTGAGGAGAGTTTGGATTGCACATCCAATGCATGCCTCAGCTGCAAATATTTATAGAAGTGTGTGGAGGGTAGGCCAAACTCAGAACAAAGCTGCTGAAATGGCTTTAGAATTTTCTGGAAGAAGAACTGGCCAATATTCCAAATCCCTTTCCTTCCCCATTGCATGAACCCCTTTAAATGAGATAATTCAGATAAACAAGGATTATATCAGATGGGAGAAATATTCAACAGTCCTGAGATACCCAAGATCTCTCTAGCTGTAGTCCACACCTTCCTCATAAGCTCCAAAATTGGAGCAGATTTAAACTTAGGGACTACATCCCCCTCCAGGACTGCTAATGGCGAATAACAACCCGCTGCCCATGCAACTAGCCTACCTCCTCTCCCCACTCCCCCGCCATATTCCATCCCTTAAAGTGTTTCATCTGAGCTGAAAGAAAATATAATAAGGGGTTAGGTAACGCCAAACCACCCGCATCCTTGGCCCTCTGCAAAGTTTCATATTTAATTCTACTTCTCTTATCCTTCCACAACAGGAACCAAAATATTTGCTGTATTTAGTAAAAATAATGTGCAGGGATCCATACTGGAGAGTTATGAAGCATATATAAGAGTTGCGGCATCAGCACCATTTTAATCAGGTTACCCCTACCCACTAGGGATATGGGCAGTTCATGCCATAAAGCAGCCTTGGTTCTAAATTTAATTAGTAAAGGCAATATATTATCAGGTATGTAATTATTTGGATTTATAGAGCTGTCTCCTCCTAGATATTTGAATGAGGATACTACCCTGAGTTTAGTATGAGCAAGACAGAGACTCTCCGGGACCGGGGACAATGGTAGTATCACCGACTTATTCCAAATAATAAGCAAACCAGACTGCCTGCCAAATTCAGAGATGAGTAAGATAATAGGGTCAATGGAGGAGACCACATCACCTACATATAGCAGCATATCATCCGCATACAGCTACACATGCTCCTTCAAATCCCCCCTTCTAAGGCCCCGGAAAACCGGTGTAGCTCTAAGAAGGCAAGCCAACGGTTCTATCGCTATAGCGAATAAAAGAGGCGACAGTGGACAGCCCTGCCTTGTCCCCCTTTCTAGTGCCAGCCCCGGAGAAATTCCCCCATTTACTCTAATCCTAGCTCTAGGTTGGTTATACAACTGCACCAATCTTATGAAACATGGGCCGAATCCCATTTTATACAATAAAGCCTTGGCAGCATTGAGTGAGACTCTGAGTCCTAAAAAAAACGTTTATTCACGGCTGTTTCTATTAGATGTTCCTTCAACAGCCCTTGAGCCTCCTTCCAATTAGCTGCATTTTCTTGCGTTGGATTTAATATATATTTAATTTCAGTGGCCAAAACTCTATTAGACAACTCTACAGAGAGAGCCCTACTTTTTGTCTTGTGGACGCTAATGCTCTTAATATAAACACCTCTTATATAAGCCTTTGTTGTATCCTGTATTATTGGTATAGTGGCAGTTCCAATATTGGTGTTAAAAAAATTCTCCCAGTCCATTAGGAATGGTACCGCCAGTATCCACTAGCTGAAGCCAATACCGAGGGCGAGGGGGCTAGTACATTAGCATTTGGAGTGAACCTGTCCAAAGACTTGTCCATGTGCATATTAAAGTCTCCCACCATTAGTACAGGGACACCTGGAAACTTGGCTGTAAACATTAGTATTTTTGTCATAACTTCACTGGAGTACAGTGGGGGAATGTATACTGCCACCAGAATCAACCTAAAATTTAAAATAGAACAATTTACACATATAAATCTTCCATTCTTATCAATGCACGTGTCTCTAGCTTCAAAAGTAACAGATCTATGTATTAGAATACTAACACCACGCGCATGAGTAGAATAAGTAGAATTAAATTCATGCGCCATCCGTGCTCTGTGTATCAGATGAGTTTTGTCAGTTGTAAGATGCGTTTCAGATAGGCAAAGAATTGCTGGCTGATATGTTTGCAGAGCATGGAAGATCACATGACGCTTCGCAGTCTGGCCCATTCCCCTCACATTCTAGGCAATGATCCTAAGGGTACCCATCATCAAACCAAATCCAGAAAAGTAGGCGCCTGCTGCCGCTCACCACCTTGGGACCACCGTTTAGCATAATAATATGCATACATTCTGTCTCAACTTTACCCCATATTGCCCCCCCCAAAAAAACTAAAACATAAGTTAGACATATCCCTCAACTGCGAGGGAACTGGGGTACAGAAAATACTCGAACCTGTAATATAAAAGCAGATCACTAGTATGAACAATGTAACTATCTCAGTAAAACTACTCGGCTATAAGCCTAGCCTCCCTAAATATTTGAACCCGCTACAGTGCAGGAAAATCCCACACCTTTAAAAATAAGAATGGAGGGGGAGCCCCCAGATGAGAGGACACCCCCCACCTCCCTTCCCCCCGCATGTAACAAACTGAACTCAGCAACAGTATATATTCTAAAGGAAGACTATAGCGCTCCATAGTCCTCACTGAATTAGACATCCGTCAGTTACTTTTAAGGATACACCATATTTTCAGTTGTTGCCACGTAGGTCTTCCTCATACATATCCAACCATTGGCATTCCGTCTCCAGAGTATCAAACATATGCGTCTTCTATTTCGCCACCATTATGGAAGTTGTAAAACTCTAAATTTTTTCTTGACATCTAGAAAGCCTGCTCTCCTCTTTTGGACTTCTGCAGAGAAGTCAGGAAACAGCGAGATACGATTTTCATTTACAGTAAGATCTGCACAGTCTCTTGCTCCTTATAAGATGGCATCACGATCTCTAAAATGCAAGATTTTAACCAGAATAGTCCTCGGCAGTGCCCCCGGTGGTGGTGAGCGGAATGGTACACAATGAGCCCGGTCAATAGCAAAAAGCGGCGATAGCTTATCTCTCCCAATTTTGACAGCAAGCCATTTCTCAAAGAACGACACAGCATCCGCTCCTTCTGTACGTTCAGGCACCCCAATTATTCGGATATTATTGCATCTTAACCTATTTTCAAGGTCATCTGATTTAGAAATGAGCAGTGTGACATTATGTATTACACGCTACAAATCCCTTTTTACTGGTGGCATTTGATCCTCCAGACCACTGACACGGCCCTCCATTTTGCCAACACGCTCCTTTATTTGTCCCATTTCTTGTCGTATGAGCAGAATGTCCTCTTTGAGGCCCCCCATGTGCGTGTTTAATGAGGTCAGGGCCATGTTACTCTGTGCCACTGCAGCATATACATCTTTAATGGTGGGCTCTGCCTCCAGGGATATCCCTCTGTCCTGTGCAGCACTAACCTCCCTCACCACCTCCGACATCAGACCAAGATGCGCTCAGGGAGTCCACCTCTTTATTAAAAGCCTCCATCCCCAGTGTGGTTGCTGACGAGCAGGTGAATTTCTCCAGCCGCGCCGCTACATCTGAAAGGTTTGCAGCTTGCACGGCGCCATTTTGTTCTATCGGAGTTAGCAGCGCCACACTCCTTTCCAGGGCCGTCTTTACCAAGGGGCAAAAGGGGCAGCTGCCCCGGGCCCAGTTGCTCCTGGGGGGCCCAAGGCAGCTGCCTCTTAAACCCTGCTAGCCACTGCCCCGGGTGTCAGGCTGTCAGCTACACAGGGGGTGCTGCCATGCCTGCCGGCACTGAGTCCAGCCAGCGTACTGTGAGAGCTATGATCTAGGACCTTAGATGACATCATCACCATGTGACCAGTAACCTAGCAATATTACTGGTCACATGGCTATGAGGTCATCACAGATCCTACCAGGAGTGTTGCAGGAGAAGTTTGCCTTAACTGTGGAGCTTTTTTTGTGAAGATTACATCAGAAAAAGGTGACAGGGGCAGTTATGCTAATATACTGTAAACTACTGTATAGTGTGGTGCTGTATACTGTGTGGGGGCCTGTATACTGTGGGGGGCTGTATACTGTGTGGGGCTGTATACTGTGGGGGGCCTGTATACTGTGGGGGGCCTGTATACTGTGGGGGGGCTGTATACTGTGGGGGTCCTGTATACTGTGGGGGGCTGTATACTGTGGGGGGCTGTATACTGTGGGGGGCTGTATACTGTGTGGGGGGCTGTATACTGTG
This sequence comes from Bufo bufo, assembly GCF_905171765.1. Taxonomy (NCBI): domain Eukaryota; kingdom Metazoa; phylum Chordata; class Amphibia; order Anura; family Bufonidae; genus Bufo; species Bufo bufo. Next base: position 131,176,842 of record NC_053397.1, on the reverse strand, counting down.
TGGGGGCCTGTATACTGTGTGGGGGCCTGTATACTGTGGGGGCTGTATACTGTGGGGGGGCCTGTATAGTGTGGGGGCTGTATACTGTGGGGGGGCCTGTATAGTGTGGGGGGCCTGTATAGTGTGGGGGGCTGTATACTGTATACTGTGGGTGCTGTATATTGTGGAGTGCTATACTGCTGTACTGAATACTGTGGGGGACTGTATATTGTGGGTGCTGTATAGTGTGGAGTGCTATACTGCTGTACTGTATAGTGTGGGGGGCTGTATAGTGTGGGGTGCTGTATCGTGTATAGTTTGGGGTGCTGTATACGGTGAGGTGCTATACTGCTCTACTGTATACTGTGAGGTGTTGTATACTGTGTTGTGCTGTATACTGTGGGCTGCTATACTGCTCCACTATATACTGTGGGGTACTGTATAGTGTGGGGTGCTATACTGCATACTGTGTGGTGCTGTATACTATAGGGTGCTATACTGCATACTGTGGGTTGCTGTATACTATAGGGTGCTATGCTGCATACTGTGGGGTGCTGGGGTGCACTGTAACACTAGGGTGAGCCGAGCCCTGGTCTCCTTCCTGCAGAGCGGTGCCCACTTCCAGCCTGAGCCCAGCTGCCCAGAGCACTGATCCTAAGGCGCTGGAGTCTTCAGAACTGGAAGTATTTACAGTCATTCACTGTACTCTACCAGATGTGTGGATTTTTTTTGTGTGTGTTGTGGTGGAGGGCGTGATTGCCTGTTAAGGTGTGGGAAGGCGGGATCCAGGGGACCCAAGTAAATTTTTGCCCAGGGTCCAATCAATATTAAAGACGGCCCTGCTCCTTTCTATCCTTCTCTTTGGCCCTCTGACGGGTCATACCGCCGCAAAAAGATAATAGATCTCAAGGGCAACACGTCCACTCACCGGTAGCGCAGGGTGACCGCTACCGCAGCAGGTAATGAGGATGTATGCAGGAGAATTAGCCGGGAGCTCTGAGCCGCACTTCCGCTCAGATACCCGGTCAGGCCACGCCCCCTCTCTATCCTGTTTTAGTGATTTAAATGCTTTCTTTTTGTCATTTATTGCTTTCTTTACAATTCTATTTATCCATATTGTTTTTTTTTTGTTCCTTACCCTTTTATTCCCATAAAGTATGTATCTCTCACAATTACAGTTTATAATGCTTTCAAAAATATCTCATTTTGCGGTTGTATTTTTATT